>NC_059103.1:151819775-152119775 GCF_020740685.1 Jaculus jaculus
TCTCTCTCTCTGTCACTCTCAAATAAATAAAAATTAAAAAAATAAAAAGAATCAGGAGGAAGAAACATCATGCTCCATGCTCACTGAGGTTAGGCAGTCAGCAGCTGCTCAAACAAGGGAGAGAGAAAATGATGGCGAGGAAGGGGCAGCCCAAGCACCACCATCTCCAAGACCTTAAGATTCCTTCACCCCATTCTTTTGCCCTTCGCTCCTTCTCATGTCTCTCCTCAGCCACAGAACTCCTTCCCACCACACCCTGCTCCCACATCCTGAACTCTAGCAGAGCCCTAGAAGGGGGCTAGAAGAACAAGTCCCTGATGAGAAGACCCTCACTCTCTTGGATTTGAGAATGACTAGCCTGCTGGAATCTATCCCATAGCATCAAAGTCATGTGAATGGAACAGGACCAGTGAAAGCCCTGAACTCAGAGGCATTTTCTCTTACAAGATCACTATTATCAGTGTATTCAGAAAACCTCTTGACATAAAAAACTAAGAATACAGAAGGTGTCTGCTAGCTTATTTCCCTTTAGTTTCTGCGTTTAAATTATTCAGTTGTATATTATTTCTCATGAATCTGTCCACTGAGACAAGTTAGCTCAAAATTTTAATCAGTGTAATAGGACCAATTTCAAAACATTAAAGTCTATTACTAATGATACTACAAAAACAAATATTTAAAAAGAAGTGAGAATATGCAAAGCATCGGATCATGTCTGTAATTCTTGCATGTGGGAGGCTAAGATAGGATTGCTTTGAGATTAAGTCAAACCTGGGCTACAATGTCTCAAAAAATCCAAAAGCCCAAAACCAAAAAAGAGTCATCAATCAATTTCCCTATATGTGGGATGTTTTTCTTGCCTGGGCCTCAGGGAAGTGGGGATAAGAACTAAGACCTCCCAGGGCCAAGGACTGCCTAAAACACTATAAGTCAAGAACAGATTCATTTTGGAAAAGAGCAGCTACCAGGGTTTAGCACACAGAATAAATTAACAAACATCTAAAGTTAGAAATAGATTCTCTATGACAAGGGTCCCCAAATACAAACCTGGCCCTGAGTGCCAATCCTTTTCTACATTATGTAAAGTACCACCCAGCTCTTCAACTCCCTACACTATAGCATGGTCTGCTTCAGATACCCTTGGAGGTACAAAATAAGATCAACTGATAAGAAGGAAAAAGATGGCAAATATAGAGCTGCTTCTACGTAGGAAAGATGTGGCCACTTACCTCAGCGAGCAGGCGGGGGCAGTCCCCGCTGTCCCTGTTCTGTAAGCCTTCCCTTACAGCAGCAACTGTTGTGGGGTGACCACACACTACACACTACTCAAAACACCTTTTCCCCTGGAACGACCCACCCTTACTGGTACCATAGAATTTCAATCTTACAGGTGAAGGATCTAAAGCATCAAGAGGTCAATATTTTCTTAGGGTTGGTCATATAGCTAGTAAGTGGTGGGCAGAAACCTGGATACAAATAGTCTGGCTCCAGGGTACTGGCTTTTACCTTCACTCTGTCTTACATCCTTTCATTTACTGCCTTGTCTTCTTTCTTGTTTGTAAACATTCCCTTTCTGCCCAGGTCTCAGGTCTGTGGAAAGCCCTGCAGGCCTTCCCTTCTGAGAGAAATAACAGAGCTTAGCAGCCTTAGACACAGAGGATTTCATTACAGCCTCCTTTCCCTGTCTTGATCTCCCCTCCTCACTCTTGCAGTTTTCCTTATGTAAGCTCCTCCTCCCTTCCCCTTCGCCTTTCTGGTGCTGGGAAGTGAACACAGGCCCTAGGCCATCCTAGGCAAGTACTCTGCCATTAAGCCATATTCCCAGACCTCCTCCACTTTTGATCAGCTTAAATCCTAATATGAAAGTCAAACAGAATATGGGAGCCAAATACAGGAACTAAGCAAGAAGCCACTTCTTCAGTCATCATCCACTAGCCTGGAAGACCATGATATTCATGTACTCTCCGGTCATCCTCCAATGCTAACACAACTTGTTCAAGCAAGACAGCCCCTATCATCTGCTCCTTGGTCAGACACAAGGCACTTCTAATGGTAATACTGAAGTTTGCAATACCATTGTGCTGAGATAATGCTGAGTAACTTGGATGTTCACCATTGAACTCAATGAATTCACATCTGAATGTCTACTCTGAGACAAAAGTGTGCTAAGTATGCCAAGTCTGTCAATGTGAATAACGTATTGAGAGGGAGTCAGATATCTTTGTTAGGTAGTTTAGGGGGACTAGGCCCTAAAAGTAAAGGCAGGAATGTCATTTAAGTCTGTCCTTGCAACCTCTACTTTGCTAGAGATCAAGTATGATCTGACTTCTTATCTCTTGCTTAAAGGAGTTCCCTAGATCTGTTTTTCCATAAAGAACCTGGGCCTCTTTTGGCAGGGAGATCTCCTTTCTTAGAATTCAAATCTAATCCTGACACTGTGATTGGTCAAACTCAGACCCCAGGACTTGACATCATGGTTGGCCCTCTGGGCCACCCTCTAGCCCAGGCCAATCAGCCCTCACTCTGGCTCCCCTGAACCGGAAGTTGAAGCCCACTACAGTAATGGGGGCAGAGGAGAGGGAGCTCTCTCTTCGCTGCCTGACCTACACTCCTGAACCCCAGCCCCTGACCTCTGACCCCTACTCCCACATGAGCTCTGTACTCCCTCCCACCCTCCACATGTCAGGAGCTCTTTATACTTTCATTTCTTTCCTCTCTCTCATTTTATGTTTCTTTCAGGCCCACTGCAGGGGCTCTCGGACCACGTGGATGTATTCAATTTCCTTCCCTATGTTCTTTGCTTCCCTCAATAAATGTGACAATTTAACAATTATCCTTCTCAGTCCTGTTTTATATAATGCTTTGGTTAAAAGCAGGTATGAACTCAAGATATGGGGTTATATGATTACTCCTAAGCACCCCAGTTCTCTGTAACAGTATTAATCCTTCCCTCAAGGTAAACTACTGTGAAATTCCTTAATTCCATTTTCTACCAGCTCAACTCTTTCAAACTGAGAGATGCCCTCAAATTCTGCGTCCCTATAGAGTGAGACCAACACAAATTGAGGTGGAGGTTTTGAAACAGAAAACAAGACATCAAAGAAATATTTCTTCTTACTTTTGCATAATACATGCCACAAAACAAAACCAACCTATAAGCACACTACTGAAACCCTAAAGAAACTACTAGAAAGTCTTTAGCAAGGAATGTCAAAGGAGTTAGAACAATGTAGAAAGTAGGTTAGGAATGTGATAATCTATTTGCTGTATGCCTGATTCATTTTAGTGAATCGCTTCAATGAATGGACTAGGGATTTCAACCTCTCCACTTCCATGAAGGTCTTGAGTTCAACAAGTATAATTTCACTAATAATGGAGGCTTTTCAGAAAGATATCTTTAAGTAATCCATGATCAGAAAGAATATAACCAATAAAATTACTCAGGTAACAAATGTATGTGGGGGGAAAGAAATGGTACAGCTTCAAAGCTATTAGAAATGTGGCTTACATATATTAAAACTAAGATTGAAGCAAGAAGTTTTTTTTTACTAAAGTATTCAAAATGGTGTAAGAACCCTGAAGGAGAAGTCACATTTGGGCAGGTGGGTAAGGAAGGAGGTCCCAATGGACTAGCATCTCTCACAGCATCACAAAGGGTGCAAGTGAACACTGGACACTGATGGGTCAGACAGGTGCCATACATGAGTGGAGAGAGCCAGAGGCACTCATTCTTCTCTGGTTTAGGATTCAATGGCGAGGTGGGTAAAACATGCTCCCCTGTATGTACAACGTTACAAAGCCACTGATTGGGTGGCGACAGTGAGGACTGTGGCAATCATGGCTCATATAAGAGCAATCCCAAAATATTTGTGGCTCTTGGGACAATCTAGAAATGTAAGCCTAGAATTTGCACATTTTCTAATCTATTTTCTTCTAAAAAAAGTTAGATATACAAAGTTTTAAATCATACTCAGTAATGTTTAACTCTATGCCATTAATGTGAATTAATTAAAACAACCTTACTGTCCTACATTAAATGGATCAACAAAACATGCTTAATCTATATATACCCCTCTTAAATAAAATGTCTATACCACTTACCCATTTCTTCTTTCTCTTGACTCATTTCCTCTAGTGCATATGTGGGTGTGGGTGTGTGTTACAGTGAGACCCTGGGCCTCAAGCTTGTTAGGCAAGCACGCTGCCATTGAGCTATACCCGCCCATGTCCATTACGTAACCATATCATTTTTTTTGGTTGCTGTTGAGTTTCACTGTTTTGTAAACAGGATTTGCAAATATTTTCTCTGAATTTGTAGCTTGCCTTTTCAAAGCCCTAACAAGGTTTTCTACAAAGTAAAGTTTTGATAACATTTTCTTTATCAGTACTTCCTTTCATCTGTCCCTTCACAGAAATCCTTTTGTGTCTTTGGCCAAACACAGGTGGGGGACATATTTGTGTGAATACTTCCTGCATTATTGATGCTGGTCCACTGATCTAGGCGTCTATTCTCCATAAATACTACTAGTGTTGCTACAGAATATGTTGGGCAATTGGGTAAACTGATTTGTTCCACTTTTTCTTCTTTTTCAAAATTATTTAAGCTGGGTTGGGGAGACAGCTCAGCCTCACAAGCATGAGGACCTGAGTTCAATCTCCAGTGCTCACATAAAAGGCTGGGTTTGGTGGCATGCGTCTGTAATCCCAGTGCTGAGGGGTGGAATCAGAGGACCCTGGGGCTCACAGCAGGTAATACTGAGAAAGAATGTGTGCACATATGTGCACTTGCACACACCTGAGTATACACACATACACAGTTACCTAAGCTATGTAAGTCTTAGTCTTTCTATATAAATTTTAGAACAATTTTGCCTAGGACTACAAAAACACCTTGCTGAGATTTTGAGAGAAACTGTGTCAAACCAGATTGTCAATGTCAGGCGAATCAGCATCTGCAGTGTGCTATGCTTCTCCTACATGAGGAAACGGCCTCGTCGACACTTGTGCTCACCATCTCACAGCCCTTTTGTTAGTCAAGGCCAAGTGCTTTGTTTTTGCCAGTTAAATATATCCCCCTTGAAATAGATTTAATTTTTAAATCTAACTGTAGATTTTCAGTAAGAAGACAAAGAATTCTTATACATCCCATGGGCTTTTCCTAATATACAATGCCTCTTCCTATCCAAATCTTCCATCACATAGTATACTAGCAAAATCAATAAGCACACACAAACATATTAATATCAACCCAAACCACATTAGGGGTTACACTTGGACTTAGAACTGTATTTTTTAAAAGGTTTTCAAAAATTTATTTTCAACAGGGCATGGTGGCACATGCCTTTAATCCTAGCACTCAGGATTCAGAGGTGGAAGGACTATGGTGAGTTTAAGGCCACCCTGAGACTACATAGTGAATGCCAGGTCAGCCTGAGCTAGAATGAGACCCTACCTTGAAAAAACAATTAAAAAATTATTTTCAAAGAGAGGGAGTGCAAATGAGAATTGGTGTTCCAGTGCCTCTAGCCAATGCAAATGAACTCCAGATGCATGTGCCACTTTGTGTCTCTGACTTTATGTGGGTACTGGGGAACTGAACCAGGGTCACTAGGCTTTGCAGGCAAGTGCCTTTTAATGACTAAGCCATCTCTCCAGCCCTAGAACTGTATTTTTAAATTTGGCATTTATGTATTCATTTCTAGGACATAAGAACACTACTACTACTGATTTCTGTGCTTCCTTTGGATCTTGTGATTCTCCTGAACTTCTTACTTCTAGGGGACAGTTTTGTAGCTTCACTGGCATTTGATGCTTAGGTGGTTATCTGCAAAGGACAGCAGTTTTATCTTAGCTTTTCCAATCTGTATGCCTTTTCTCCCTCTTTTCTTACCTTATTGTCCCAAATAGAACGTCCACCATTATACTGCACAGAAATGGCAAGGGTGGAACATTTGTTACCATTAAGTACATTATCTAAAAGCTCTTTATCAATTTTCTGTTGGTTCTATTTTCTTATGACTTATGAGGTAACTGAAACATTGTTTACAATTCTATTTTGAGTTTTAGCAAGCATTCAAAGCATCTCATCATACACATATACACAGATATCATTAGAACTTTGAATTAAATATAAAAAACCTTACAAAAAATTGTCTTCTATACATATGCGTGTATATATGTATGTGCATATATATGCATATTTATATTTCTTCTATATGTGTTTAGAATAGTTATAATTTTTTTGTGTGTGTGTGTGTTGTGTGTATGTGTGTGTATCAACCCTTAGATGAAATTTAGGAAAAAGTCTACTGACTTTAGCTCTATTTATATTCTGTATCTCCCAATATTACTTCCTCTCTGTTTAGGGTATTTCCTATAGCCAGTCCTCTAAAGAGAGCTATGGACAGATTACTTCCCCTTCACCAGAGTAACATGATTTTCTCTTCACCTTTCATTCCTGAAGGGTATTTTCACTGAATATAGGATTTTTTTTTTCATTTAGTTGCATGTGCGCACACATGTGCATTCCCTGTTCACACACATATGGAGGCCAGAGGAAGATGCTAGATGTTCACCTCTACCACTCTCCCACATTATGTTCCTGAGACAGAGTACCACACTGAACTGGAGCCCCCCATTTTTAGAAGATTTTATTTTTATTTATTTAGTGTTAGAAACAGAAAGAGGGAGAGAGTGAGAATGGGCACGCCAGGGCTTCTAGCTACTGCCAACGAACTCCAGATGCATGCACCACCATGTGCACCTGGCTTATGCAGGACCTGGAGAATCGAACCAGCATCCTTAGGCTTCGCAGGCAAGGACCTTAACTGCTAAGCCATCTCTCCAGACTAGCTGACCAGACAGCTCCAGTGATCCATCCTCCTGTTTGTACCCAACTTAGTTCTGGTATTTCAGGTATGCACAATCTTGCCCAACTTCCTATGTGGGTGCTGGAGAGCAAACTTAGGTCTTCCTGTTTGTGCAGCAGGCACTCTTTCCTGCTGAGATAGCTCTCCAGCCCCTTGATATAGGATTATTAAAAAACAAAAAACAAAAAACAAACAAACAAAAAAAAAAACAGTCTTAGAGCACTTGAACTATGTTGTACCGGTCCCTTTAAGATCTTTACTTTCTGATAAAGTGTGCCATTCAAATTTCAAAACCCCCAAAGTTTTTCTCACTTCTTTCAAGATTTTCTCCTCTGTCTTCAGTGTTTCAAAGGAAGATGTATCTTCTTATGGATTTCTGTATCTTTTTTGAGTTTTAACTCAGTGAATTAGTTTCCTATTCTGCTATAACAAATTGCCACAAACCTAGTAGCTTAAAATATCTCAAATTTATTATCCTAAAGATCTGAAGGTGAGATGTTCCTCTGTACTCTATCTGGAAGCTTTAAGGGAAAAGCCATTTTCTAGACCTATTCAATGTCTAGAAGCTCCTGTAGATCTGTCATCTGCCTTGTGACCCTGTATGACCTCTGCTTGAGAACTCCTGTGTGCCCAATCAGATAGGCCAAGGTAGTCTCATGATCTCAAAATTCTAAATCTTCTTTATACAATCCCTTTATAAGATAGATTCATGGTGTTGAGGGTCAGGATGTGGATATTTTTTTAGGTTACTATATTCCACATCTTATACTGGTAGAGTTGACAAATTTGGTAGGTTTTAGTTAGATACTCAATTACTCTTTTGCTTCTCCATCTTCCTACTCTTTATGGGACCCCAATGACACAAATGTTAGATTTTTAGCATAATCTCACAAGTTCTTGGGGCTCCACTATTTTTTCTTCAGTCTCTCTACCATTCAGACTAGGTGATTTCTAAGGTTATATTTTCCAACTAAAATTTACAATTGTTTAAAAGTTTTCTCCCTGGCCCAGGTTCAATTCCCAAGTACTGATGTAGAGCCAGATGCACAAATGGAGCACACATCTGGAGTTTGTTTGCAGGGGAAAGAGACCCTAGCATATCCATACTTTCTTTATCACTTTCATAAATAAACATTTATTTTTAAAAGTTTTCTTTGTAAGCCATTCCATCACAGGTACTATGTGGAAAAAACAAATTTTGCTATTTGTTGATGCTGTTTTATCTCTTGCTTGTGGGCATCTTCAACTTCAATCTACTGACATAGAACAAAAACCCAGGTAACATGTAACTGGATTATTGTTGGGGGTTCATATAGTCTGTCTTCTTTTTTTCATCTTCAGAGTCTTCTTAGGTTTGTTTTATAGACAATGTTTCAGGGTTTTAGTGGTACCCAGAGGATCAGGGAAAAGTACTATCATATAACTGGATTATTTCAGGTGGTCCACAGATGGTCTGTCTTCTTTTTCCATCTTTAGAGCCTTCTTTGGCTTGTTTTATAGACAATATGTCAGAGTTTTAGTTGGACTTAGAGGATTAGGACAAAGTCAGTCTGCTCTTACTACATCTTTCTGGAGGTACAGCAAGTCCTTTCTTTCATTTTGAGGCTAAAATTAGAATTGTTGTTAAGCACTGAAATTGCATTTGCTATTGAAAAGGAAATGTCAAGAAGCAGCAAACATTTATATGAAATCAATTTCAACTGACTATCAAAAGCCTTAAGGGAAATTTCAAAACAATACAATGGCATTTAACTCATAAGAAAATCCATTTGTAAAGTACACATTTTAAATGTTTTACCAAAATAGAACCTAAGTGATGTTAACTTTTGTGTCATAAAAAGGAAGAAAAGGACTTTTCTATGTAGGTGATATTTCATGACTGCTTTCCAGTTTACATAAGTTTTTGGTTATTTTCCTTCTTTGGTAATTATCTGAAGGCATCTTTCTTGACTAAGCAGTCTATCAGAAGCACTTATTCAAGACTTTCTTTTTTTGAGGTAGGGTTTTGCTCTAGTCCAGGCTGACCTGAAATTCACTATGTAGTCTCAGGCTGGCCTCAAACTCACAGTGATTCTCCTACATTTGCCTCCAAAGTGCTGGGATTAATAACAGGTGCTACCACACCTGGCAGAGAGAGAGAGTATGGGTACATCAAGGCCAGGACACTGCAAACAAACTACAAATGCATATGCCACTTTGTGCATCTGGCTTCACATGGGTACTGGGGAATTGAACTTGGGTTGTTAGGCTTTGAAGGCAAGTGCTTCAACTGCTGAGCCATCTCTCCAGCCCTATACAAAATGTATGGATGATCATTTTACCTGAAGGTGTTTCTTCGCACTGACCTATCTGTAGAACAGCCATTAAGAGTAATATTCCTAACTTGTACACAAAGTCCTAGGATACGTCTATTTTACTTTAGTTAACTCCTTAAGTGCAGAGTGGCAAAAACACAGCTAAGTAGTAAATGAGGTCTCTCTAAGATACTCTGACATGAAGTCTGTTTTCAATAAAAATTATTATTTTGGTGATTAACATGAATTGTTACTATTAAAAATTTGTTTGCAAGTGCCAAAGTCAAATAAGATATAGTGAATGATAACAAATATGGAAGAAAGAGTAAAGTTGACACTAATAAAGGCACCTTAAGAGAATCTGTGTGGCTCTCTGAGGTCCTTGGAGGTGGCTGCTAGGCCTTCACCTGGCACACTTCCAATGAATCAACCCTCTGATTGTGTGCTCTATGTGCCAATTAAGAGCAAATAGCAACTCCTCTGGCTAAAAACTAAATTTATCACATTATTGCTTAATGTAGCCATATTCTCTTCCTTGGGTGAACAGAAGGAAACTGCATGGTACAGTACTCAGTGCAATGTAAAATAAGAATTAACAAGCCATTCTGGAGATTTAGCAAAACGAAGCTTCATCAACCAGATGGACTCACAGCCAATCTAGCAAAAAGCACCCAAGGAAGAAATCTTAGCAATGAAGAGACAAGTAGTACAGAAAATTAAATAACTTACAGAAGCATTAAAGTCATGGAAAGGTACATTGTGTTCTATGAGGCAGAGCCCATTGTGAGAATGACAAAAGTCCACACTACATACTCCAAGTCCAAAACAGCATATTGCTCTACTGGGAAATCCTTATGAGGAAAAGGCAGGACTTCCCTCTCTCTACCTGTCTCCACTGATGGAGCTGTTTGCCAAAGAAGAATACATAGAAACACTTTCTTGAAAAGAACACACTAAGCACATTACAGAGTTGAGGTCTCGTCAAAGCTCCTATCTGCAACTTCCTGAGGACAAGAGGAGCAAAGCTAAGTAAAGCTGGGGTCTGTTGAGTGAGGTTATCTTTCGTATACGCTGCACGGAATTGTTAAGGCAGTCAAGTATACTTTAGCACACAGTCAATGTTTTCAGCTGTTAAATGCTTTATACGCTATAGCATATATTTTCATCTATTTTTTGGTTTATGATCTTTTATATATACAATTTAATCATAGAAAGTGGATTATATTTAATATGCCTGGCTTACAGTGGCTATTTAACAACAGAATTTTGTGTTATTAATAATTAACACATATTCTAAATCACAATTTAGAATTGGAAGTAATGTAAAATAGTTATCTCGTTCATTTTTTTAAATCTCACGGCAGGACCACAATACAGTAGTTCAAGCCCACCATGAGTAGATTTTGCTGTTTTTGTATAGAAGAAGGGGAAGAAATATATGCTTGTTTTAGATGTCTATTATACTCATTTACTCAATTTCAACTTAATTTACAATCTTTATGTGCTTCCAAATTTCCTATTTTGAGAACAAAACATCAATATCCCTCACAATTCTTGAATATAATTTTAAAATACCTGAGGCCAGCTTGAGACTACACAGTGAATTCCAGGTCAGCCTGTGCTAGAGTGAGAGCCTACCTCTAAAGACAAAAACAAAAAAGCAAAAAACAAAAAAAAACCCTGAGAAGCTTGTTGGTGAAACCTCATATTATATACAAAAACTAATTCCAAGATAACGTTTAAATGTGAAAGACAAAATCAAAAATCTTTGAGAAGAAAACATAGAAAGCCCAAGTCCATTCACAGTGAGAGAAGAACTTGTTTATTTGAGAGCTCCTGTCTCAAACTTCTGAGAAGGAATATCTTAAGACATAAAAGAATGTAAGTTCTTAGCAAAGAGATTACTAAATTCAACTACATTAAAGTTCAGATGCTCTGTGTAAATACTTTTTTTTTTTTTTTTTTTTGGAGGTAGGATCTTGCTCTAGCCCAATCTAACCTGGAGTTCACTATGTAGTCTAAGGGTGGTCTTGAACTCATGGCAATCCTCCTACTTCTGTCTCCCAAGTGCTGGGATTAAAGGCAAGCACCACCATACCCAGTTGTATATTCTTTTAAAATTCACTGAATTTTATACTTTAAAAGACAAAACTTCATAATATGTGATGTGTACCCCACAAAGCTATTACAGGCTGAGCAATCCTAATCCAAAACTCTAAACTCTAAAATGTTCCTAAATCTGAAACTTTGTGAACACCAAGGTGATGTTTGGAACATTTTAGATATCTGATTTTCAAATTAGGGATGTTCACTTGATAAAGTTTATGCAACTATCCAACACCTACAAAACTAAAAATTGAATTTTTTGTCCTAGGCAGTTTGGGTAAGAAACACTCCACTAGTAACTTGGGAGAGAAAAAAAAACAACCACCCCCTACTACCACAAAAGAATGTAAAGCAGATCACAAAAGCAAGAGAAAACATTTGAGACACATAAAAGCACTGCAATAGCTAGTAAAATATATAAAAATTCCTGCATATGGAAACAATTACAAAAATCCCATAATAAGGTACCATGTCTTATCTACTAGAAAAGTAATTTTAAAAGATACTAATGGCAAATAGTGTGGGAGAGGTATGATGGGTTATTGGTAAATAAGTGTGATCACACTGAATTATATACCTATCTTGTCAGAATGGCTGAGTCCATAACTGGTCTTAAACAATTCTACTCTTAGCTATATATCTGAAAAAAGGATCCAACAAACTGTGATTCACAAGTTGAGTGGTTTTTATATTTTCTAAGAATTGTTTCAAAAAATAACAGGTAACAGAAATCATATATACTCTCCAATGCATATATTATGAACTAGCAGGCCATTTATAGAAAAACTTTCTAACCCACTTAAAAGATTTTTTTGCATATTCTTAGCACTGTATTCATAATCAAACAGAATACCAACAACAACAAAAAAATCCAAATCAACGTCAATAGGAGACTGCATATGTCAATTGTGGATTACTCAGACAACAGAATTCTACTCAGTAGTGAAAATAAACGATGACTAGATATAAAAATAAACCAAGTAAAAGGGGCAGTCACAGGATACACAGAGTGTGACTCTACTTGCATAAAGTACCAGAACCAGCCAGGCTAACCCTGGGGATGTAAGCATGAGTAGTGAAGCCAGGTAGCTGCAGAGTGAGGGTTCCTGGGCAGTGGCAGTTGAAGCTTCAGCTAAACTGGCCAGACACCCAGTGCTGGATGTGAAGACCCCAAAGGGAAATTCTGGGTGTCACTGGATCCTCCCATGTATATTTGTATATACATCAAGAATTGGCAAAGCAAAGCAAGATAAAGTTCAGGATTCTTGTAAACCAAACATTTACTCTGATTTTAATATTTCTTTTGTGTGGGTATATATGTATGCATGTGTAAGCACATGTGGGTATGCCAAAAGGAGATGTTGGGATCTTCCTCAGTGACCTTTCACCTTATTCTTTGGAAGACAGGGTCTCTTGCTGAATCTAAAGCCAACTGATCAGGTAGACTGGATGGCCTATGAGCTCCAGGGTCCCCTGTCTCTGCCTTCCCCACACCAGGATTACTACATTGGATTTTTTGTGGGTACTAGGAATTGAACACAGATCTTCATGCTTGTGTGGCTAGCACTTTATCCATTGAGCCATCTCCCTAGTCTCAAAGATTTTTTTAAACAATTTTTATTTATTTGCAACGGGTGGGGGCATGAACTGGCATGCCAGAGCCTCTTCCTGTCACTGCAAATAAACTCCAAGTATATGAACTACTCCATGCATCTGGCTTCATGTGGGTACTGGGGAACCGAACCCAGGTCGTTAGGCTTTGTAGGCAAGCACCTTAACTGCTGAGCCATCTCTCCAATCCGTAAATATATTTTCACATTACCTGGATACCCTGCTTTCTTAAAACACTCAGTATCTATTATCCCAAGTGTGCTTTGGCTCTGTGATGCTTGATTCTGCGTGATCTGTGCTGCAGCTCTTTCCCAAAAGGACCTGGAGCAGCCCGGGTGATTTATATGTTTATGAAAGGGTATAATAGAGAAAAATGGAGCACTGTGTTGTAACAATAGGTTATTAAAATTTCAACTAGATATCAATACTACTTCTATGATCCTTACTCCCCCACTGTCCAATCCCCTCCTCCAAAACAGTAGCACTGAAACAGCATCACATAAACTTTATTAATGGCTCTCTTTCTTCCTCTAATGCATTTAATCCTACAGTGTGCTCATTCTCGCAATAAGTGAAAAGCAAAATGACTATGATATATTTAGGTTTAATTTGATGGAGCTGGGTATGGAGAAATGGAAAAAACATTTAGAAAGAACTTTCTTAAGAAAAACAGCCCAAATAAAACTGTCTTATTTATTTAATACACACAATTAAGCAACCAGACTCCACCATACATAAATACTGAGAAAAAGATAGCTTAACAGAGAAAAAAAAAGTTAAATTCCAACAAAGGTAAAGGAAAGTTACAGAAAATGTCAAAATGAAAACCTTAGACAAATTGAGGAGGTACATTTGTCATCCTTAAGTGGGGAAAACATTGAATCAGCAAAGAAAGAACACTTTCTTTCTTAGAAATCATAGCTAGTCGGTTTGCTCCTAGTTTTTTGAAGTAAGCCTTTTACCAGATTCTTATTGTTTATCCTTGTAATTCAATGTTAATTGGTTTTTACAAGCAGAGATTTATCAAATCCTGTAAAGAACTATAAAAGATCTGAGATTTTTATACAACTGACAAGCTAAAATGTTGGCCTGCCCATTTAGATGGATGCTAGAAGAAGACACAGCATGGCCATCAGTGCAGGCTTGATGTTCAGTCCCTTGTGCTTGGTACCCAAATACAGGGGTTGCTGTGGTAAGGTTCTCAGGAGATAGAGTGCATGCAATAGTGTCCCGAGTTTAGGGATCTTGTCTTGTCCATAATGGAGTCTTCCTTTGCAGAAAACCTTATCTTTATTGTACTGGGTAATAGACAGAGACACATCTTTTGTGCTGAGCCAATCTTCCATGTAGGAACACGAAGAGAACATGGAGAAAAGTCTCTCAGTATTCTTGCTTTACAGCAAAAGCAACCCTGTGAAGACTCTGATGTAAAGTAGTTGTAATTATTGATTAATCGGAGAATGGACTACACCTTTCCTATATTGAGTCTCTCAGACCATGAATACTGTATACTACCAAATATGCACCTTAATAATATAGCTGTATTCACAAAGATCAGATCTATCTCAGGCCTTTGTAGTTGCTAATACAACTCTTATTTTCCCATATTTAAAACAATTTGAACAATTACCTAAATCTCCTGAGATACAGAGATCACAGATCCTTCTATTCTTCAAAATGCTCTCCTAGAGAACTTGTCCAATTCCTTCTCTGCTTTATCAACCGGCAGCACTCTACAGACAGTGAGCACTCTACTGTATGTTCTCTGGATGACCACTCATCCAGAGCTCCCCAGGCATTATACTTTTATTTCTCAAACCTCCCCTCCCCCACCCAAAAAAACCACCTCTACAATGAGCTGGAGAGATGGCTTAGCAGTTAAATCATTCACCTGAGAAGGCTATGGACCCATGTTCAACTCTCCCGGTCCCACTTAAGCCAGATGCACAAGGTGACATATGTGCACAAGGTCACACATATACACAAGGTGACACAAGCATCTGGAGTTTGACTGCAGTGCCTGGAGGCCCTGGCATGCCAATTCTTTTTGTCTGTCTCTCATTAAAAAACTGTACAAGAAAACTCTACAAGAAAAGTTTTGCTATTTCAATGGAAACAATGATGCACAGAGGATATTTAGCTTTCCCAAGAGCACAGATATTTTACTGGCTCCTACACAATAGATTCAATTCAGACTCTGTGGACATAAGTAGTAAGATGTGATGTCTGTCTTCAAGGAACTTAGTCCAATGGAAAGAAGAAAATGAGACAGTTACAGTAGAGTCTAAAAGAGTCTTGAAAGAGACATTATAATATAGTAAGGGAGTGCAAATTAAGGACTTCTAAACCAGATTGGCTGAGAGACTAGACTGTTGGGATCAGCTTGTCAAGAGAAAGGGGCACCTGAAGTGAGCAGTACAGTAGTCAGGAGAGGGCCTCCAGTGAGGGATGTATGCCAAGCCTCAGGTGACATGAGTAACAGAGCTGTACTGCTAGAACACAGGGGAGTATAAGAAGCCAGACTACTTGGCTACCAAGTCATCTACCTCTACAGACTTTAAGTGCCATGCTGAGGAGGCAAAACTTTCTGGAAGACCATGTTCAGAAAAAAATAATGTAGAATTTTAAGGAATGACACGAGCAAATCAGCATGTTAGGAAATTCTCCCTGGCACCAGAGGAGAACAGCATTCTGGCCAAATCTGGCAGAATGTAGACCAGCTAGGAGACTTCAGAAATAATGCAGGACCATATGCTTCCCAGATGAAGGCAATGGGATTTAAAATGAAAAGACAGATTCAATGCTTAACAGATAAGAGTACAGAGCTTTCAGGATAATGCCTGCAGCTAAGTGATCTGCAGCTTTGTCTGTGGGGTCTACTGAGGGCAAGAGGAAGACAAAGACTGCAGGAAGAGTAAGAGGGGATAGAAGAAGGCACACAGGCTCAGTTGGGGAGCTGCGTATCTGCATTTGCTGAGTTGCACAATCATAGTCCAAAGATACAGTTTGTTTCAGGGGAACTCCTAATGAAGCTCTAAATACAATTCTTTTTCTCTATTATCTAGCCAAGGATCCACATACTTGAATGGGTAATTCAAGGCAGGTCTTGGTACAGGCTGGAGTCCATGAACGCTTAAGTCACTACTGAGTGGCACATTTTCTCAACTGAATTTAGTTGTATCCTGGGTCACAGAATTAAAAACAAGTGTCTTCACAAAAGTAGTTTGGATATCTGCCTGAATAAAAGTAATTTATGCATATTAAAACAATTTCACATTCTATAATAAAGTTCAGAGAAAGATGTTCACTATGAATATGAATTCATTTTCTAAATATATTAACACATGTATAGAATCTTTGTGTCTCAGAGAGGAGGACTTCTCAAATGTCCATCAACTAGTAATCAAATGCAATCTTAGCTTTGTCTAAAATTTACCTCTCTGTATGGAAAGAATTTGACAGATTAAAAAGTATTTCAACTTTGTAAATTAAACTTTTCCCCATGCCTCATAGGAAAAAAAAAAAACACCAAAAATAATTTCTCAAGTAAAGCCAGTAAACTATGCCACTTTACCTAAGTCAGATAGACATGTGATTTAACAATTCATTCTTTAATCCCTAACTGATAACAACACTGGAAACTGGAGCTTATCTGTTGTGGTGGTAACATCCCAAAGGGTAAATTATAGCAAAAGAAAAAAAAAAGGAGAAGAAAACCAGAACATGACTTCTATCAGGTCTCTCCTTGAGTCCCAACTCAAACACTTCTAGTCCCATAAGTTAGGGTAAGTTATACACATCACTACATCTACTAGGTTCCCTCTCTTACAAAGTAGGAGTTGTGAATATACATTACTTTGCTTAAAAAAAAAAACACCTGACTTTCAACAAACATTTAGTAGGTGAGGTTTTAATGACATACACAGTAGGTCCTCTGAGCCCATAGAGTCTGTATCTATGGAATCAATCAACCTCAGGTTAAATATATTCAGGAAAAAAGTATCTGTTCAGACCATATACAGGCTTCCTTTTCTTGCTATTATTCCTCAAAACAATGTATTATCACAACAATTTGCCTAACACTTCCATTGTATTTGGTCATATAAGTAATAGAAATGATTTAAAGTACAAAGGAGGATATGTGTAGGTTGTATGTAAATAAGTATGCCATTTTATATAAAAGCCTGAAGCATCCTCAGATTTTGGTATCTGCAAGGCACTCTGGGACCCATCTCCCATGGATGTCAAGGGATGACTGTTCTGAAATCAACAGAGAAAATAACATGCTGACAGTAGATAGCCTTTTGGTACCATAAACCCAGCTGCATAAAACAGAACTGACTATTTCCCTGACCTGAATCTGCCCCACATGAGACACTCTGCCTTGGAGAGTGAGACAGTCATCAAGCACTTTGCAGGGTGAGACAACCCTTGAAAGCCCTTACTAGTCCAGTTAGTTTTCAAAAGGCATCAGGGTGGTCATAAAGACTTCTAGAAATAGGTGACCAACATGACAAATGCTATACTGATGTGGCTTTATACTATACAATGTATTCTAGAATACAACTTCCAGACTTTATGGACAGTGCATATAATCAACCCACAGAATGTTTCACTATAATCACAAAGCTAGTCTTTCCCCATACAAATCCATGGTTCTTAAAACTGCAGCTAACTGTTTACAGTTCTCTTTCAAGACTGTCAGTAAAGTTCCTCTTTCACTTAGATATAACTCTAGGCACAGATTGGTGGGATATGCTGCCTTCACCATATCTGCCCTATCTTCATGCAGTTCCCTGAGAGGTGGGCCTGAATTACCATGAGTGATGAGAATGAGACTGATCCCACATGCCAAGCAATCCAATGGGGAAACTAGAAGTCACCCTCTCTGGATAATTAACCCCACACAGTAGTTGCTGAGTTTGATCTTTGCTGATGAAAAACAAACAAACAAAAACCTCAGGAGAAGTGTTGGACTCTTGCTCTGAAATAATCCCAGTAGCAATCTCTGCTGTGACAAACTGCAGTAGACCATGAACATTTCTGTTTCTGCACTACAATGGGATACAGAGAACCTTGGTCTTGAGAGATGGCATTCATCCATGACGCATTTATTTGTGGAGGGTTTCTGAATTCTGCATAGCTGTTCTTTACCATTTTCACACACGTAAGTCTCCACAAAATGAGGCAAATGGTTTTGTTCCATTGCATGCACCAGCTGTGTGACCTTGGGCAGAAGCTTCCTCATACTGAGCCTGCTTCCTAATAGGTAACCTCAGAAAATAAGCTTCTCACAGGGATCTGTGAGAATTAAAGGGAATATTAAAGGAACAGTTTAGTCCACAGGTAGTCTTGTATCAGCCACGTCTGCATGTTTAATGAAGTCTTGGTCCTACTCCATGTCATAAGGGGAAGTCCAGCATATCTATTTCAATTTCCTCCCCTTTCCTTTTTTGTTTTTTAAATAGGGTCTCATATAACTCAGGCTAATAATTTACTATGTAGATGAGGATGACCTTGAACTTCAGTCCTCCCATTCCACCAAGTGCTAGGATAACAGGAATGTGCCACCATGCCATTTCTGTGATACCGGCGATCAAACCCAGGGCCTCATGATTACTAAGCAAGCATTCTACCAGCTGAGCTATAGCCTCAGCCTCAGAAATCACATCTCCAGAGCTTTTTAAGTTCTGAATTTATCCCAGTGCACTGGCCCGTCTGGGAAGACAGGAAAGACACCAAGAGCAGCACTTCAACAGCAGGTCAGCATTCTTCCCATTCTTCCTGGCTCTGGCTCCAGTCTTCCCTTCTCTGGGTTCATTTACCTTTTGTGACTTGGTGCTACCAAGGGTGACCTGCTTAAAACATAAAGCTGGTCAGGGCGCAGGTACCCGTCCTCAACTCTGTCTGGGTCTGCTTTGTCCAGGTGGGGCCCTGGTTGTCTCCTTCATACCACAATGTAAGCTCACCTCTTAGAGGGGCCTTTCCTCACCACCCACTTACTGCCAATGACAGGGATTATTTTACTCTCTGTCAAGGACTTAATGTCTGCCAATAAACCCTCGCTTACATGCCTGTCTCCTCCCAGTAGGACATCAAGGTATAGAGCAATTTGCTTCTGTCTCTTCTTCCTACAATGGTGCCTGGCACACAGGAGGTACTCCTTAAATACAGGTTGAATAGATATGCACATTAATTCATTACTGGCCTGTGCCATGGCCCACCTTTGCAGTGTTCTCACACTGAGGCATGAGGGTTAATAGGAATAAAAGTTGTATTTCCCACCTCACAATGGAACAACTGCAGGGTGCAGTTTGCTTTGTGCAATATCTGTGTCTGGGGGAAACTGACACATAAAAGAACTTTTGTAAATGCTCTCCATTAAAGAAGACTGGCATTCAACTAATTCCACACAAAAAAAAGAACTTTGCAAAGTAAAGCATTTATTTGTTTGTGCCACTAAATTATCACATAATTTTCACATCTGATTTCCTTAAAATAGCTTGGACACACTTATTATCAAAGTCATCTCACTTAAATTTTCCAATCTACTAATAATAAATAAAGCTTTTGTCTTTGAAGCATAGTATCGCCTCATCATAAAGCACCAAGGCCCAAATAGTATTGCACATGTTCATGCCATAACTGCTTTCAGCTTTTATAGATATTATGTGACAAGAGGATACACCCAAAAGTTCCTCCATCCTGCTTTCTGGAAAACACATAACACTGACCACAGCAAGCCTGGAGATGAGACTTCAAAACAGAGGGCTGCACAAAGGAGGCCATCCAAAGCAATCTTGCCCAACTCCTGCACTTGGGAATGTACAGAGAGGGATGTCAGAGACTACTACCAGTGTCAAGAGGATTGGAGAAAGCTATGAAAGGCTGGTAGTTTTGCTGGCCTTCCCTCTCCCACCAATTCAGAAGAAAGTTACTCCATACCTCTGTTTCCCAGCAGAGACTCATTGTCCTAGAAGTGAGAGGTGAAGAGAACTGCACCTGGGAACAGAGCTGGGTCCCCTGTGGATGTCATGTTTGCTTTATATTGTGTTAATGAAGAAGTGGAAACACCAGGGTACAGGGGAGGAAGCCCAAGGAAGGAAAAGCAGGAGGAGAGAAGGTCAGGCTTCTCCCAGAATGGTTTCTTACCTGCTGAGCCAGTCACTTGGCTGCCTGGGAGTTATTGATGAGAACAACACAAGGCCAAGTGAGAAGTCACACCAGTCAGGTGGACATGGATGCCTCTTACTGTGATCCTGGCCGAAAAGGACAGTAAACAGAGGCACAAGTGGGGTAGAGCCTTACTTCTAATTCCCTCTCCTTCTATTCCAAATTCCCTGGCTGCCCCTTCTACGGTGGTTCCTGATGCTACAGCATTGGGGCGTTTTGCTCTCTAACCTGCTGGTTATCAGCATTGGCAGCTTCCTCCTCGTGTTTTCAGAAGCCATCAAGGTTGAGGCCCTACTGGAGGGCTCTTTAATTAGAATGACTGGTGGAGAGAGAGCTGATATCAATAAGTTTTAGACCTCCCTGAGGGTGCCAACACTCAGCCAGCCTGAAAAACTATTAGTGCTGTAGGATAGCCATTGTGTGGTAGGAGTGGAGTGTGGGGGGGTGTTAAATGAGAAGTGCAGTGCAGAAATGACAAAATGAGGGTCTTGTGGGCTGTCAGCTTTTTAACAACAGGAAATATGGTAACAAGAAGAAAGGTGTGCAAACTTAGGAGGGTGTATGGCAAGAGAAGACAAGCGTAGCACCAGGGCAGAACAAAATGAGCTTTTTAGAGAATTGGGATGGGTAGAAAAAGAAATGTTCTTGTGAAGAGTTTGAGAGATCTGTGTGCGACCCAGTGGCCAATGCTGGAACCCTGGATGGCTGAACAAGAAACTAAGAGGTAAAGTCTGTAAAGAGGAAAGTGGGAAGGGGCCATACCTCTACAACCATGTGATATTCACTCTCCATATTCATGGCTCATCTTCAGATATTCTGGTGGCATCCTTCGAACAATTAAGAACTTAAAGAGTAGTGCTTGAAAACTAGAAAGCACATAAATGATTAAAATAACAGTTCAGAGCAATGCAGCCCTTAGCATGCATGTGTGGGCACCTATAAAAGCATCAGCACCACTTCCCTTCAGTGTCTCTGTTGACTTTCAGCATTGCATTTGGCTGAGAACTTACTTCTGGCCTTGGCAATGCTCTTGCATCCTCAGGAGGCAGCCTTCTTGGATGTTCCTATAAGTACACAATATTTCTCTAGTGCTGATGAAATACGAAATATAGCCTCCCAATCTAGTAGGTTCTGTTGAAGTGTCACTATCAAAACAGCATGTGCATTCACTTGTAACAAAAGCACACCATGCTTATTGCTCACAGTCTGCATTTCCACTTATCATGTGTCTACAGTGGGATGGGAGCACCACAGCAAACCAGTTCAGACCAACCAACTAAAGGCTGTTTTCTGAACCTGGAAATAAACACAAATGGGGAAAACTATGGGTAAATGACTAATGAGTATACGTACTCGTCAGTACATATTAATGTATTGGTGTAGTATTAATGGCACTAAGCATCATTAGGCAAATTATCTTACATGATGCTGCAGATTTAACAATTTGGAATATGTCTTCTGGGTTGTTCTTGACCCAGTCTTTCTTAGTTATGAGTCCACTAGCAAACCCCATGTCCTTGTATTTTGTTTAATTATGTATGTGGCATGGGGTGTGCTGTGTGGTAAATATGCACCTGGCTAGATGCATATGCTATGCCTGTGTAAACAGCGAACAGAGGAGAACTTTGAGTGCCCTTTTCTTTCAAGTACATTATTTCCTTGAGCTGGAGCCTCTCCCTCAACTGGGAGCTGCCGTAGGCCAGCAAGTCCCAGCCCTGCCCTCTGCATGGACTGGAGTTACAGACCTGCATGGTCACACCAGCTTTCTCTATGAGCTCTGGGGAACTGAACCCGGGGTCTCTAGCCCCAGAGGACCTCATGCTTTAATTCTTGAGCCATCTCACCAGCCTCTCCCTGTCTTTCTTAAAGTCTCTTTATTGACCACACAAAAATCTTCTCTAGTGGATTCTCTCATCTCTTCCTACCGTTGTCAACTTTCACAGCCCATGCTTTTGCGGTAGGCGTGAGGGTTGCCAAGCACCAGCCTGGAACTACTTGGAATGATAACTGAGATTGCTACCTGCAGATTTTTCTCCATGGATATATTGTTTACAGTATCTTTTAGATTCAACAAACTGCCACATTCTTTCAAGGCCCTGGTCCTGAAGTAGCTGATCATGGCTACAATCCAGCCTTACTGCATGGAGGTGAAACCACAAACCAAAGCCTGGCTGACTGTTGCCCATCCATACCTGGCCTTCATCCATGAAACTGAACAGCTGGTTTGCAATTGTGTCAAGTTTGATGGAAAGTTACATAAAGTGTGCGCATGGCAGAGGGGGTGAGAGGGCGGGAAGTCAAAAAGATGGAACAGACAAAAATGTAGTATTCTAGGATATAGTAGAAAATTCTCACAAAACCTAGTAAATATGAATTGCAAATTTTTTTGAAAACTGAGGTCTTTGCTACCA
Source organism: Jaculus jaculus (assembly GCF_020740685.1). Taxonomy (NCBI): domain Eukaryota; kingdom Metazoa; phylum Chordata; class Mammalia; order Rodentia; family Dipodidae; genus Jaculus; species Jaculus jaculus. Next base: position 151,842,240 of record NC_059103.1, read on the forward strand.
AATGAATTTTCTCCAAAAACTCACTTAAACTTATTGTTTAGAATTTTTTTCTGGCAGCTGCACTTTACTACAGAAACACCCACATTTTCTAGATATTAACATTCAGTGTTTGAATTTCATGGCTTTTATATAATCTGATTTATTTATTTATTCATTCATCTTAAGATAAGCTTTCACTATGTAGCCCAAGCTTGCCTCAAGTTCAAGGTCCTCTCCTGAGTCCCTACCGCCCCACAGTGCTAGGATGACAGGCTGCTCATCTGTGCCCAGACTGAAGTTGAATGCTAAAGGACATCAGGCCCAAGGAACTCCTGGCTTGTGCACATCCCCCAGACAGGTGAGCTCTCCAGATCTGATTCTTTTCTAGTTCCCTAAATCACATGGGGTTGTACCTGATCTCTTCTTTTCAATGATTTCTACAGCATTATGTTAGGAGATGGATTCAGGGTATAAGCAGTATAGTGGTAGAATTGTCAGATTGACCTAGGGAGCAGAGGAGGGAAAAGCTGAAAATCTAGCATGTGCTGCATTCTTTAATATGATATGCACTTTGTTAAAGGTATGCAGGTCTTCTTTGCTGCCCTTTTTACTTAATAAGCATCTCCAATCCTGCTCATATCACAAGGATGGTACAGGAAATATGACCAGTGAAAATGTGGTGCTGACCTTTAAGAAGATGGCAAACTATACTTTTACTGGTAAAATTCATATCCCAAATGAAATGTCTAGAGATTCTCCAGAAGATGAATGTACAAAGAAAGATAGGAAGTGAGACAAAAATAGCCAGAAAAGTTCATGGCTGCCTGGTTGAGAGAAGAAATGAGGACTGGCTGCAAATGAGCCCACGGCTGGAGAGACCTGAAGCTGAATCGTGCAGACAGCTCTCTAATTCTCTAAGTCTACTAAACATCAGAGTTGGGCAGGTAGAAAGGATTAGATGACATGTAAATTATAACTCTAGGAAGATGTCAAAAACCCCAATACCTTAAACTTACAAGGTAACATTTGTTATGTCAACACTACTTTTTTTCTTCCTGGTATTTCAGATTAATAACAGCTGAAACAGGAAAGGAGGAAGATAGCGGGTGGGAATTTTCCTGATTATTGAGGGAAAATGAAGAATTTTACCTGCAAATGACTGATATTCCCTATAGACAGAATGTGATGCCATCCAGATACTACCTTAAAATTAGCCAATAAAATCTAAAAATCTAAATTATCTTGGTTTCCTCCAATTTACAGTATGCATCACAATCAGTCTTGCAAAGACAGCATGAACCTCTGAGGACAAGAACAGTTCTCGCTATTCTAAGAAGCCAATGGGGGATACTGTGTTATTATACTGAATGCAATGATTTCTTCACCATAAGCATTTATCACATTTCCATTTGCATGAAAAACATTAATAAAAGTTAAATAGAAATTTCTCATCTTCTAGATAGCTCCTGAACTTCAGCATATAGGCATGCTATGAAATTTTCCACTACGAGGGTTGTTCTGTACTGTGTACAGTTTACCATACTGCGTACTGTAGCATGCAGTCATTAAATGATGTTTCTCTGACCATAGACATTAGCATATTATGGGGAGAAGAAAAGATAAAAAAGTTCCTTTTATTGTCCATGTAACTGTGGATATGTAAAAGACTTATTCCAGTCCAAGGCTGACAGTTTTCAGGACTGTGGCGCTGTGAACATACATAGAGAAGGCTCTAAATGCCAAATGCCTTGTGGCTATGAGAAGTTTGAAAGAAGCATCACTGTCAGCACTGGGCTGCTTATTATGAATGGTATCTGGGAGAACAATTCTGAAAATGCTATTGAATATTTATTAAAATGAAAGTCTATAGTAATTCACCTTTTGACATGCTACTATTAGCCAGTTGGAAAGGTTAAGAATTGCAGAGACAGAAATCATTAAATTAAGTGTACGTTTAATACATCAGTTCTTTTTTTTCAATGACCATAGTGTTTAGTAATCCTGTCTCTAACATCCCAGCACAAAGCCTGCAGATCTGTTATTCATATTGTATTATTTGAACAAGACTTTAAGCTTTTTAGTTTTGATTCTACTTTGGAGATAGTAAGTTTTTGAGAAGGAATTCTAGACAAGGCCTCATCATGTAGCCAGGCTAGCCCTGAATTGTGCCATCATGCCCAGCTGATACTGAGGGCATGTTCAAGTTCATGGTGTATATTATGGACAACATAACCAGTTACAGTAAAGCAAAAGAAGACTACTGATGGTTTACAAATATGCACAATTACTTTTGAGAATATGTGAGGATGATTTGCTTCCACACATCTTTATTTTTAACCTTGATACTTTTAACCTTGGTGCCAATTATTTAGTCAATACAAGTGACATCATTCTGGTTTTCAACTAATTCTATATTTCTTGTCAATATCTTAGACCTTAAGAAAAGCTAAAGTAGATAGGTATGTGTTAATTCCTAACAGCTGAACAGGCTTAAAAACATTTACATTTTGCCCTATGTGCCTACTGGTAAACAAAAACAGATTTAGGACTGAAATATAAAGCATGTAATTCCTAAATCCACTGAAAGAATGACTGTAACATGCAGAAGCAGTGTACTCAAATTCAACTATGCATATAATTATAGTATTCAAATTGGATTACTAATTTAGACATGTTCTATCATGTTAAGTATATACAAAAATTAAAATGTGTATCTAAAATTCAATAGGAGAAAAAGAGGTGAAGAAATCATTCATTTTTAGAAAATGAAAACTAATAGTACAAAATATAATATACTCATGAAAATATTAGCAAGAAATATAGCTTAACTATTCATCTTGGTGAGTGAGTAATGAATACAATAGTGTCAAGACACTTAGAAATCTAACTCTGTTCCCCGGATTATCATATTTGCATTTGGATGAAATTGGAGCACATGAGGCATGAAATGGCGAAATTAATCTTCATTTTAGTTACCTAGCATATTACTATAAAAGGCAATAAAAACATATTTAAAGTAACATATTATTTTATATTGTTATTTAAATTTTCATATGCCTATATTATAATTTCTCCACTATAATGGACAAAGGCTACCACAATACCATGTCTAACAATAATTACCAGAACTAATACAGTTGTCTAACATTTTAGAAAACATTTTAAAATTTACAAGCATATTCTTATTTTTAAAAACTGGTACCACCAAGAAAACAGAAATCTACTGACTTGTTAGAAAAGCACAAACCCTTTTAGATTCAACTTTTCATACTGAAGCTAAAATGTAAAATTGGCACCATGAAGCTTGAAATTGAGATTTAGGGATAGCATTGCCATCAGCCTTTGCTACTTGCTAGACATTGCTTTCATCTGGAAATTGCTAGTTAAGCAGTCTTCTAGATATTTTTATGAAATAAAAAAGTACAACATCACAAAATTTTTTATGGTCTGGAAAGTACATGCACATTTCATGATTCTAGTATTACTGAGCATACGATGTTTTAATAATAGCAATACGAAGAAAATCAAAATTTTAGATTGTCCAGAGCCAAAATACAAGTTGTAAAGCTAAAAGAGGATTTCTAAATTTATCCTGACCATTGTTACCACTTATGCAAATAACAAATAAATGCTTTAGGTCTTTGGCATCATATGAATAACATAATGCCTGCTTTGGAAGACAAAGTGAGTTATAACATTTAATAGATTTAGAGAATTCAAGAACATTATAAAAGAAAAACCTATAGTTTAAACTTAAGATAGCTGACTTTTTTGAAGTTCAGAAAGATTTTATTATAGAGATTATAGACTAAGATATTATTATAGAGATTAAGAAAAGGAAAGAAGGCAGAACTCCTATGAAATAGGAGGGTTTCTGAGCAAGTAATGCCTGGTGACTGATCTGGGTTTTTACAGGAAATAAAACTCCTTTAGGGAGGAAGAGAACTAGGGAGGAAGCCAGCCTTAAGGATAAAGAGATATAGGGAAGGAATAAGGAAAAAGAGATCTAGGGAGAGAACTCCTTTAGGGAAAGCCAGTTAAGGAAAAGCCAGATTTCTAATTATAGGCTTAAGGACATTTCTCATCTTTGGCCACTTTTTGTTTTTGTTTGGGAGCTGGGTTACCCCTGAACTGCTTCATTTGCCCCACTGAAAAGGTATTCTTAACTACCAGTATAGAATCAGGGCAATGACCAATCTGGCTTCTTCGAGCTGACTGGTGAGTTCAGTGGGTGTGGCAGTTTTATCTTATGTACATGTGCACACATTGTGCTCCAGAATGCTTTGCTTTGCTCACCATGCACACGGGCATTGCTACTCTTAAAGTAAATATCTATTGGACCACAAAACAAGCCTAATTTTGTTTTGTTTTTTCAAGGTAGGGTCTCACTCTGGTCCAGACTGACCTGGAATTTGCCATGTAGTCACAGGGTGGCCTAGAACTCATGGAAATCCTCCTATCTCTGCCTCCCGAGTGCTGGGATCAAAGGCATGTGCCACTATGCCCTGCTTTAACTATAATTTTTAATTTGACACTTTAAGATGTTGAATTTATTTATTTATTTATTTGAAAGTGACAGATAGAGAGAGAAAGAAGCAGGTAGAGAGAGAGAGAGAGAGAGAGAGAGAGAGAGAGAGAGAGAAAGAATGGGCGTGCCAGGGCCTCTAGACACTGCAAACGAACTTCAGACACATGCGCCCCCTTGTGCATCTGGCTAATATGGGTCCTAGGAAATCAAGCTTTGAACCGGGGTCCTTAGGCTTCACAGGCAAGCGCTTAACCGCTAAGCCATCTCTGCAGCCCTTGAATCTAGTTTTTTTTGTTGTTTGTTTGTTTGTTTTGTTTTTTTTTTTTTTTTTTGGTTTTTCGAGGTAGGGTCTCACTCTGGTCCAGGCTGACCTGGAATTAACTCTGTCATCTCAGGGTGGCCTTGAACTCATGGCAATCCTATCTCTGCCTCCCGAGTGCTGGGATTAAAGGCGTGCACCACCCGCCCGGCTTGAATCTAGTTTTTTTTAAGGTAGATGCTTTTTAAAAATAAATGAAGCACCAAGAAAAGATCATAAAACGATAACATGTCCATTTTGTAGAATACCCTTATTTATTCTCAGTCTAATTAGTCACATATATTTTGCATAAATAACTTGCCCATGAAATATAGAAACTGTCACCAACAGTCTCTCCTGTGCTGCTTTGAGCAGACTAACTATAACATCTCTCAATCAGTCTACTCCCTTTAGTAGCTAACCACAAAGATACCGGAAATATGATGGGATGGTCTTCAGATTCTAAAGTCAGAACTCTTCATTTTGGGGCCTATGAACTGCATGACTTAACAGCTAGGCCTCCCCAAATCGTCTGTACTCTGTATCACAAGTTACCAGTCTTTATAATGGGAGCCTTATTTTTTAATGCAAAATTTCACTCCTAAATTCATGTCTTTGAACACTTGGTTACCAGCTGGTGGTATTCGTTTGGAAGCCTGTACAACTTTTAAAAGATGAAGCTGGGCTGGAAGATGGCTTAGTGGTTAAGGAACTTGCCTGCAAAGCCAAAGGACCTAGATTTGATTCCCCAGGACCCATGTAAGCCAGATGCACAAGGTGTCACGTGCATCTGGAGTTTGTTTGCAGTGGCTGGAGGCCCTAGCACACCCATTCTCTCTCTCCCACTCTCTCTCTCTCTCTCTCTCTCTCTCTCTGTCTTTTTCTCTGTCTGTCGCTCTCAAATAAATAAAGAAAGCTAAAGAAAAGAACATTTTTTAAAAAGATGAAGCCTTGCTGGAGAAATTGAGTCACTGGGGCAGGTACAGCCCAGCCTCCCTTCCTGAGTATGGACCACATTCCTGCTGCCATGTTTTCCCTACCATGATGGAATGTACCCCTTCTTAAATTGTAAGCAAAAATAAACCCTTCTTTCTTTAAGTTGCTTTTGTCAGGTACATGGTCACAGCAATTAGAAAAGTAACTGATATGGGAAAGAATTCTATCTTTTTTGTTTTGTTTTGTTTTGAGATAGGGCTTCACTCTATCTCAGGCTGACCTGGAATTCACTATGTAGTCTTAGGGTGGTCTCAAACTCATGGCAATCCTCCTATCTCTGTCTCCCAAGTACTGGGAATTAAAGGCGTGTGTCACCATGCCCGGCTTGAGGAATTCTATCTTTAAGTGAAAATAAAAGCACAAAACATTTGAAGACTGAGATGTATAATAGCAACTAAAACACATATCAATTATTTTCATGGTTACTAAATACTCCAAGTTGTCTATAAATTAATGAGGTCTGTCTTAATGAAACAAATAAAAACCATGATATGATACCCAGCATACCTCAGCTAATCCAATGAGCCAGACAAATTAGTAAACTTTGAATGGGCTGGTACAAAGATACCAAGATGCCAACCATGACCATAATAAAAGCTGAGTTTTGTAAACTGTCAAGAGAGACATTTATCATTTTCCTATTCCATGTGCTTATTCATGGGTACACTGAGATATGCCTGCTTTGGAGAACCAAGTACTTCATGCACCAAGAAAGTGATAATTGATTCAACCCCCTCCCCCCCCACACATACACCAGGCCCCCATTCTTTGCTGTTCATGAGAGAGAGGGGAAGAAGAAATAACAAATCTACCCCAAAAAACTTGAGATCCAAAATTACGCTTTATAAGTGATTTCATTTGTTCCCAGAGCCTTATCTCCATACACCTTTAAAGAATAAGTCTTCATGCCGGGCATGGTAGCACACGCCTCTAATCCCAGCACTCGGGAGGTAGAGGTAGGAGGATTGCCATGAGTTCAAGGCCATCCTGAGACTACATAGTGAATTCCAGGTCAGCCTGAGCTAGAGTGAGACCCTACCTTGATAAACAAAAAAACAAAAAGGAGTAAGTCTTCACGTTTATGGATGGCCACCATCACTTGTGCACATTCATGCAAGGAAAGGACACGCTACTCTCTGCCGTGCCTTTCTGTTTCATTCTTTCGTTGCTCAAGCTCCCGCTCCACTAAGCACCTCATTCAGTGTTGCCTCTGGCTTCTGCCACTTAGTGTCAGACTTCTTTTACTTCATCTTTCTCTTCCATCTCCTTTCCTTCTTTTGTGCCACCTTGGCCTCATCTTGTTTAATTCCACATTTTCTCCCAGGCAGACTGCAACCTCAACAAGCATTTCAAATACACAGAGTGTGGGCAACCCTACATATCCTGCTCAGCGGCTGTCTTAAATTCCAGACCCACAGGCTGCACAACATCAATGTTAGCTCCAGCCCCTGACACCTTTCTGGTGCCTCACACTGCATAAAACCAAAACCAAAGCTTGTCACGTTCCTCTGTGGGGTGCCCCATCCTCTGAATTCAATGTTGTCACCAATGGCACTTCCACCTCTTCAAGTACCCAAGCCACACTCCAGAGAGTCCTTAGAGTGACCATTCCCTCCTTGATTCTCTGCCTCCCCAAAATGTCTGCATCCTTACCAGTCTGAATTCAGAAGTTAAGTCTGCACTTGCATTCAACAGCTCTTTTTTATGGCTCTACCTTTCTGTCCCAACCTAATCTGTTCTGTGTTATACACTTAGATGAGTATTCTAAAGAACAGTTTAGCCTGGCCTGGTGGCTCAGGTGTGCCATCAGGAGGCTGAGGCAGAAGGATCACGCATTCAAGTCCTGATTGAACTACACATCAACTTCAAGGCCAGCCTAAGATACTTATAAATAACATCTCAAAAAGTGAAAAGAGGGCTGGGGATGTAGCTCAGTGATAGTGGGCTTGAAACCACACTAACGGAACAGCTATCCCACAACACACTGGTTTGGTGTCCTCATTACACTTATTCCCTATCCTTTCTATTTAGTGATTGGTTGTAGCTAACTCTCACCTCCCTACCACATGGTACCCCTTTACTTTTCCAGGCTCAGACTAAGTACTACTTCCTAAGAGAAAGCCATGCTCCTGGGGGGTTCTTTAATATAGCCAATGTCTCTTGGGCTTGGCTGTTCAGTGCCTCCTTTTCCTTATAAGATAGAGATTCCTGAGGGTCCACAAAGAAGTATTTTTCTGTGATTGTTGCCTCGTCATCTCCCAATATGTCTGGCGAATGTATAAATGAGTATCACTCTAACTGTGACTCAAACAGCCATACTGCTATTGACTGGATGAGTGAATTAAAGGTTCACCATTTTCATTATTTATTTATTTATGTATCTATTTGCAAACAGAGAAAGAATAGAGAATAAGAGAGAGGGAATGAGTATGCCAGGGTCTCCTGCCACTGCAACAAAACCTCCAGACACATACACCACTTTCTGGGTCCGGTTTTATGTGGGCACTGGAGAATCAAATCTGTGGCATCAGGATTTGAAAGCAAGGGCCTTTAACTACTGAGTCATCCCTCTAGCATCATGATTCTTGTTAGATGTTGGGTAAAACAAATAAGATCACTCTGGGTGCAGTTTCCAGATGCTGAAGGCAGAGGGTGTGGTACTCTTGGGCACAGCTATGTTACTAAATGACCTTTTAAATAATAAAAAGTTATTGCACTGTGTGGTTGCCTCTGACTTACAACAGATGTTACCATAACATGTTTCCCAATAGCTTCAGCATGTTCAATAAAACTAGGGGGACAAAGCGTGGGTAAAGGGTGAAGTTACCCTAACAAGAACAGATAGAGTGATAAGTACAGTGAAGCTAGATGCCTAAGGGGTAACCTGATCATCCTTCATTGCTTGGAAAATAAACTCACAGAAAAGCTTACATATGCAGCTCTGCAGCACACTCAGCAAGATGGCAGGTGACAGCAATGCTGATCTAGTCACACCTTACAGTACCTGGAGGAAATGAGGTGAAGCTGATCACTTGCAGATGAAGGGATGAGATGTTAGATTGGGCCAGCTAGAGACCTGTGAAACTGGAGAGGAAGGAATATACCTGCCTGTGACCAATTAAAAACCCACTCCATGACTGGAGAGATAGCTTAGCAGTTAAGGTGCTTGCCTGCAAAGCCCAAGGACTCAGGTTCAACTCTCCAGTTCCTGTGTAAGCCAGATGCACAAGGTGACACAAGTGTGCAAGGTGGCACATGTCTAGAGTTCAACTGCAGTGGCTGGAGGCCCTGGCATGTCAATTCTTTCTCTCTCTCTCACTCTTGCTCTCGTTGTTACTCTCTCACATTAAAAAAAAAAAAGCCAATCTGTTGGGCTTGCCTCAAAAATAAAAACCCATTCCATAAAGTTCATGTCCTTTCCAGTGTGAAGTATGTTAGTACAGGCTTCCCTATCAGGTCAAATTTCCTATTCCTCTTCAGTGAGCAGTTTACATTGAGAAAATTAAGTTTTAAAATAAGTTTTTTATCACCAGTTTGAAAATTGTTCAGTCCTCTAGCAAAGTGTGGGGATAGAGGAGCCATCAACAATATGCCAAAATATTATGACAATAATAGTTACTTTTTAATTCAAGCTGAGCAAATACTGGCTCCAGTGTGAAATTTAAAAAAGAAAGAAAGAAAAAAATAGGGCTGGGAAACAACCCAATGGTAGAGTGCTTGCAGGGTATGGGTTTGACATCCAGCAACCTAGTACACATATGTGTATACACACATACACATACACACGCACACACACACACACACACACACACACACACACACTAACTCTGAGAGAGAGAGAGAGAGAGAGAGAGAGAGAGAGGAGAAAGGTGAATGGCAAATTCAGGAAAAGGGTTTTGAAACTATGGCAAGGTGGCTGTCTCTCTTCTCTCTGGCTCTCATCTGGACTGGAGTCTGAAAGACTATAATGCATATGTAGAAGATTGGATGTGATGTTCTTACTTAGAGATGGCATATTTGAGCCTCCCTTTAAGTACCAGAGTCTCACTGTGAATGATAGATGATGCTGTGGTAGAATGACAATTCACTGTTCATACGTTTTAGATTCAAATAAACTTTTTCTTAAAAACTCATCTGAGAAAAATCTCAGGCCTCTTCACTTCTTTCTGTAAAGAGAATGAAGCGAGCATGTGACCCCAAACACAGATAAAGGGACAAGGCTCCCCATCGAAGCCTTCATGTTCCTGTTTCACAAACTGTGGTTTCTGAGAGCTGGCGTGGATTAAGCTTAAGCTCCTCCTCCATACACACATACAGATGATAATTTTTATATAGCCAATTCCGGCTATGGATCGGAAGGTTCTGAAAAGCTTAAAACAGCACACCCATACAGTATAATTCATTATGAAGATTCAAAAACTAGAGGCAGGAGAATGATCTATAAGGAGAACCAAAAAGCTCTGACCTTTACTTTTATTTATGAAACACTCTAATGTGATTTTGTACAAATGCTCTGACCTTTCTAGGCCTTGGGTTCTGTTTCTGCAAATGAGTACAGTATAGGAACTGCCACACAAGGTTACTGGACGAGTTGAGGGAAATAACTGTGTGTAATGTCGTTGGCAAGGCAATGTTCTCGGCAAGGCAATGTTCTCAGCTGGCTCCTCCAATGCTTATCAGAGGGACAACTGGAAAGGACTAGAAATATGGTCAGATGGATCATGCTCAGGGCTCACTTTCCTCAAAGCCACCCTGTTCTCTTCAGCTCTGCAGCTGAAGGCACAGTTCTGTCATGCTGGATATGAACTACTTGCCTGTACAACAAGAAACCTGTAAAGGCCTGAGGGAAGATGAACAGAAATCTCAGCTCTCGGGGCCAAGGAGAAGGTTCAGCAGGGAACAAGCTGCTTATTGCACAAGCATAAGGGACTGAGAGGGCTCGACTCACCCCGAGTTGGATTCTCCAGTACCATGTACACAGCTGGCCATGGGGAGTGAAGACTGGAGAATCACTGGGGCTCACTGGTCAGCCAGTCTAACTGAAAACAGCAGCTCTGGGTTCCCTGAGAGACTTGGAATCCAGGAAACACTTAAGTGGGTATAAAGAGAAGGACATCCAACATTCTCCTCTGGCCTCCCCAAGCAGGTGCACGGGACACATGCATCTGCACACCCATGTGCATGCACAATACACACACCTCACCACATACACAGGTTAAAAAAGGAATTATCAGCTCTAAGCCCTCCAAACTCAATGTGGCAATTCAAAACAGTAAAAGTGAGTGAGGAGTGTAAATGAACTTCATTTACTTACATCCTATTAAAAAATTTTTTGTACATGGATCTCTGACAGCCAAAAAAAAAAAAAAAGATGTCAGCATTAATTGTAGATTTAAAAGTGACAATAGATAAGCCTCTAAATACACAGATAGGAAATAAAATAAAACAACCATATGCAAACTGTGAAGATTTAGTTAACAGGAAATCATAGACTTAGCTAAAGTTATAGACATCCACAAGTGAGAGGTTTGTGGCAGGAAAGCCTAGAACACAGGAGCAGCTGAAATAGAGCTGCTAACTGAGGCAAGGGGAGTGTGTGTTCTAAAGGTCGCTGGAGAAGATAGTTCAAAGAGATGTGAGATGACTCAGTTGGTGGCAAGGGCTCTATCTGGCACATTGCAATTGTGGTATTGTGTCCCCAGGCTCAGAGAAGCTGCCTACAGGCACCTCGCTTCTGGGGAGTGTTGACATAAAAAAAGAAAGCTGACATTGAACATTTGGCTTGAAGTACCTTTCTGTGGAAGACATAGCTAGGAAGTTTCATTAAACATTAAATCCATCTGGGGGCAGTCTGTTGCCTAGGTACCTTCTACAGCAATTGGATTTTAATATCTAGAACATAAAGATGACCAAAGGCCAGAGCAATATATTGTCTAGATGATCCTAAAACGTAACAAAAGGACCAGGTCTCTCAATCACTCAGATTCTGAAACTTGGGTGAGAAGTGCAATGGACTATGGAGACCTTGAACCAAGACTTCTCACAAGGAGCCACTCCCCACCACCCAACTGCTTCCTGTAACTCTGGTACTAAGGCTGAAAGGAAGTGTGCCATCACTACAACAGAGAAATGATTTCCATTTCGTAACATTCTGGTATATGAGGCAAAATGTGAGGCCTTGCTCTCTGCCTGATGGGCAGTCTCTAGCAGACACTGGTCCATGCTCAGGGATTCAGGGACGATGCTGTTTGGTGGACCTATTATTTATTGCTACTGGTGAACCACTGCAGCTGCATGTGCAGGCAGGAGACACAACAGAGCATAAACCTCTAGTGTGAAGTGTAAGGCCACACCAAGTTTTCTTTCTGACTCTCAGTGTACAAAAAGGGAAGCAAGAAACAACAGAATCCAGTTCCAAGTGAAGGGGAAAACTCACTGGTATCCTGCCTACACTAAGGCAGGCATGAAACAGGGCCAGGTATTTAACAGCAATTATGGTGATAACAACAGCTCCCTGCCATGGAGTACTGGGTTGCCAGTGCTTTTAGCACTTTTCATACTTTCGTCTTGAAGCCTAAACTGCCTTGTGGATAAATTGAGGATAATAATGAGCCTATTTTGCTTGCAAGTTGAGGCAGCAGAGTCAAAAGAACACCGTTTCCAGCAGACGTGTCTAAAATGCCATCTATGATTTCTACAACTTATTGTCACTCAACCTTAGTTTCCTCCTCCCTAGCATGGAAGTGAAGCTACCTAAAGCTACCTACCGCTAAGCTCAGCAGTGCAGAAGTTAGACAGTTAAGTCAAGCATCCACCAGTCTCTAGGATGTGGCCAATCTGTGTTGACACCCTTTCTCCTATTTCACAGGTGAACTGCAGAGCTCCGGCAATAGCTGTTCAATGTCACCACCATCATTTTTTCCCCACTGGCTTAATGCCTTCATGTGTGGGGAACTACTTAATCCTCACCACAACCCAGTGAGGTAGCTATTATTGTTATCCCCATTTAACAGGTGGAGACATTGAGGCACTGAGTTTAGGTAATTTGTCCAGAGTCACAGACGGCACCAGCCTCTGGAGCCTGAATCCCTAGACTGTCCTTTGTGTGACAGGATAGTGCAGGTTGGGTCAGCACATTTTAGAGCCCACCCTTGCTTGTCTGTAATCTCTTAGAGAGAGCAGCATTGGATATTCTCACAAACTACAATGTGTAGGCTAATATCAACTTGTGACATAATTTTTTTATTTCTTAGAATTCTTAAAATAATCACATTTTAAGTTGTGCACTTATAATTAGCTCATTCATGTTGTTTTATACATTCAAATACCATAATTAAACACATGCCTCGCTCTAAAGATTATGTACAGAAATCTTACATTAACACACACTCCTGAGTTTTGAACTTAACAATTATTTCAAATCTGAATTCGCTTATATATTTTTCTCAGTACATATTTCTCTCTCTCTACAAATACATACATATCTATGGGCAGTAAGTTGTAATGTGATCTACGTGGTAAATCTAATGCCTTCTATGTTCAACACTCCAAATAGCGCCCCCCCCCCACTTATTTCTAACACTCAGTGCCTAGCAGTCACCCAGCAGGGCTGTATGGTATTTCAAAGGACTCCTCTTAAAAATTTAATCAACTTAACTATTAAACATCAATGATGATAATCAATTCCTCTGCTTAAAAGAAAGCGGTAGGGGAGAGTGGCGAAAGAAAGGTTAAAGATTTCTATCCTTCAAAGTAGGACACTGCGGCTACCTATAAATCATGCTCTTTGTTTACTGCGATAATTAAGCCCATGCGTGCCCTTAACTTTCAGACTCAACAATTGTCTGGCATGAACAATTTCCACTTTTTCTAAAACAAAGGGAATGTGTTCAAATGGGGGTCCTGTGCACGCTCTCCGCACAATGCATGCTATTTTAAAACATGATTTATGTGTCTAATTCCTTGAGCTGCCTTGAAAAATATACTGGCTTCTTCCTCCCATGCTCCGTATTAGGAGCACCCACTCCAATTTGAACAGTGTGCTCTGTTTCTGAGCTCAAGCCGCTATATCATGTCAGCTTTTTACCACATACGGTTCAGGCTGGACTTTAAACAAATGGAGAGAGAGAGGGAGGCACAGGCTGCAGCCGCTGCAGAGGTAGTAACCCAGCCAGGAGAGAGGCTTACATAAGAGGTGCAGCGCAACCCAAGGGCCAGCTTTTGGGTTCCCACATTCCGTAAGCTTATGAAATCACACGCACAGAGCGTGTTACTCGTTTTCTATGCCTTACAGCACAAACACTCAGCTGACATCTAAGTTGTCTTTTCCTAAAGGACTAGGCTCCAATTGTGCGAACGCGGGTAACTTCTGCTTAGGGGGAAAGAATCCAGCGGGATGCGGGGAAGCCTGCAGGCCAGAGCCAGAATGTTTCAGCTTCCCGCAGCGGTGCGGGTCCTCCAGGGCAGCCCAGGAGAGCCCCCACCGGACAGAGGTGGGGGACGCCCCCTCACCGCATCCCAACCGAGTCCAGGAGCTCGGCGCGTGCAATTAGCAGCTGGCCAAGTCCCCTCGGAGCACCTGTCCTCTCCTAGCACATTTCCTTCCAACCGGCGCGTTGGCAGAGGCTGGAGCCAGCCCAGGACTCCAGCCAGCCCCGAGCCCCTCCGGTGCCCTCCACGTCTCCTCCTCTGCAGCCTAGGGTCCCCCTCCTCACGCTGCTAACGGGAGCCGGTCACCTCGGCGTGCCACCACGGGGATGGAAAAGGAACCTGTTCTTCCCACGGCTCCCGGCAACTTCGCAAACTAAGTCAACTTACTGGGGCGCAGCAGGCCAGGGTCTCGCGGAGGGGGTTCGGCGCTCCGAGGAGCGCGGCCAGAGCTCCGCGCGCAGCCCGGCTCTCCCTCCCGCAGGGGCCGGAGACAGCGGGCGCAGGACGGTCGCCGGGGCTCGGCTCCGCCGTGCGGGGCGCAGCGCTCTCTCCAGCGCACCGGGCGGGCGAGCGGGCGGGCGGGCGGGCGGGCGGCTCCGAGGCTCCGGGCGCCGAGCGAGCGAGCGAGGGAGCGAGCGCCGCGGCGGCTGCCAGCGCGCGACGGGCGGCTGCGACTCGAGCCCCGGCTGCGACTCGGGTCCGCGGCTCGCGGGCGGTTCGACTGCACCGAGCCCCGCGGCACAAGCGACGGGGACGCGCGGCACCGGCGCCGGGCGGTCCCGGGGGAGCCGTCACATCGCCGCGCGCGCCGGGCCGGCGGGAGGGAGGGAGAGCCCGCGGGGAGGCTCCGCAGTCCGCACTGGCGGCGGCCGAGAATGACAGCGCCGAGGCGGAGCGGCGCGCGGCGCGCGGGGCCCACTGCGCATGTCCGCGGGCCGCTGCGGCACGTCACGGAAGGGCGGGGCGGGGCGAGGGCCCGGGCGGGCACACCGCCCCCAGCCTTTGCCCCGCGCTGTGCCCGGCCCGCCGGCCCCTCGGTGCGGGAAGTCTCCGTCCAACCTTAGTTTTGGAACACCTGAAGCTCTGTGGTGGAGCTTCTCTCCGGCGCCCGTGGTCCCCTAAGAAGCGCCGCCGCGTATCCGAGCAGGCTTTACGGTCCCAGGGGAGCCTCGCCCCCAAAAGCCAGTGTAACTCAGGTGATGAGCGCCTAACACCCAGGTGCTGCGGTGACAGAAAGATCACTTGTAAGGGCCCTTTGCTCCAGCCGCACCCCCAGAATAAACACAGGAGACTCTGTAGGTGTGGCCCAGGTATGCAGGCCCCGAAGCTTCTCCAAAGCTTCCGAAGCCTCTGGCGAGACAATCTCCAGGGGCATCTGGTAGGACGCAGATGCCCACGCAGAGGCAGGTCTGCAGGATGGGAGGACCTCATCGGAACAGCTCTCAGAGGACTACACCAGAGGACACCAAGTGTAGAACCATGAGAGCTTCTGAAGTGCGCTGGGCTGCAGAGTTCCTGGGAGAGCTAACCTCAACACATTCCAGGGACACCCCCCCCTCCCGCCCTCCCCTCACGGTTCTACTTCAGCCACAAGCCACAGGTGGAGTTCTGGAATTCCACTTATAACAAGGGCTCTAGATAAATCTGACGGGGGTGTGTTGACATCAGATTAGATGTTATTACACAAAGAACCCGAAGTTGGGAATAGACTTTAGTCGTGATAAAGAGCGACATCACATAAGAGAACTCAGGACTGGTGCCCTTGTATTCTAAACCAACCGTGCTTTGTCTTACTAATCTAAATTTTCTACAGGCGTCCCTTAGCTTAATATTCTCACGAGTAATAGTAAACATGTACATCTACACTCTATTGAGTACACCTGCATCATTTTTTAAAGGGATCATGAAGTTAGCTGGGTAAAAAAAAATCATTATGAGAGAAGGGTTAATAAGGATTAATAAGGGATATTAATACACTGCAGAAGGAAGGTGTGTAGGCGGCTTTGGACTCAACCTACAGCTTGGAAAAGCACTTTGAAGACAAGAATCTGGGGACCAGGCTTGGCTTCCTGCTTCAGAACATGGTAAGAAACTGTCATGTTGATGACCTTATGCAGGTGTGGATTTCACTACATTACTATATTAGTTACTTTTCTTATCGCTGTGATAAAATGCCTGACAACAGTAACTTAAATAGAAAAGGAGAAAGGAAGGAAGAATGGAGGGAGGGCGGGTTTGTTTTGACTCATGGTTTGAGGGGAAAGTCCATCATGATGGGAAAGGCTTAGTGACAAGACTTGAGGCAATTGCTCCCATTGCAGCAATCAGGAGGCAAAGTAGGAACGCTGGGGTTTCATTCCCTTTCCCTTCTCTGTTCATTCTGGGACTCCAGCCCATGCCCAAAACCTCGCTGGAAATGTCCTCACAGACATACCCAGAAGTATGTCTCTAAATCACATCAAGTTGACCAGATTAACCATCACAGTTAGCTCACTGAATCTCACAGTGGTCTCTTTAAGTTAGATTTTAAAACTTAGCAATCCCACTTTGCACGTTAAAAGTACACTCTGGACATTAGTTAAGCATTCAAGTGGAAGCATGCATTTTAGTGTCAGATGTGGTTTCTGAAAATCTGAAGGCAATGATTTGGATCTTATAAAAATGCTTTCTGCATTTACCATTCGTGTATATTAAAGGCTATCCCCATTTTTTTAAGTTAGCAAAGCTTTCACTTTTATAGGTTGGAAATACATTTAATATCTTCAGCCAGTTTTGTAGCTTTATATATTGGGATTGCAAAATGTCATTTCCGGAACATATTAGTTTTGCATCTATTGCAGTTACGTAGTGCAGGCATTGCCACAGAATTCGAAGGGCAATGCTCACATTTTCTGGTGACAAGTGTAATTACCATCCTCATTTTACCCAATATAAGTGATTGAGACAAAAAATCACTAATTCAGGCAGGGACCAGTCTCTGCTCTCTGTCTCTTTCCTCTGCTCTTTTCACCAAGTGACACACAGAAGATTAGTTTTCCTTTCCAAATAGTTCATGCCAAGATTTTTCCACCAGCAAATGAAAGCTCAACTGTATTTCAGACTGAGTTCTTATACTTGTAGTTATGGGCTGCATCCCCATCTGAGAAGTTCTGGAGGTATATTATAAATCTATATGCAGTCTTCTAACTCAGAGGTCAGCCTTGTCCACTGCACCATCCCTGATTTTATCGTTACTTTTCAGATAATTCTTTCATTAGAACTAATCTTTTGATTATGAAATAAAAGACAAATTAATTCCTAAAAGAGAGAATTCCTGATAAATGAGGGATCTGCTATATTACAGATTATACAAATTGTTTCAGTTATTAAATAACCAAATATTTTAAGTAAAAAAGAAATTAGTAGAATAACCATGTTGGGCTGGGCCTGGTGGCACACACCTTTAATCCTAGCACTCAGGAGGCAGAGTTAGGAGAACCCCCAAGAGTTTGAGGCCACTCTGAGACTACATAGAGAATTCTAGCTCAGCCTGGTCTAGTGTGCAACCCAACCTTGGAGAAAAAAAAAATCATGTTGGGACTTTTAGGTTTATAAAAAAACTATGCTAAGGCTGGAGTGATGGCTTAGCAGGTAAGGCATTTGCTGGCAAAGCCAAAGAACCCAGGTTTGATTCCCCAGTACCCATGTAAAGCCAGATGCAATAGGTGGCACATGTGTCTGGAGTTTATTTGTAGTGACTAGAGGCCCTGGCACACCCATTCATATTCTCTCTCTCTCTCCCTCTCTCTCTCTCTCTTCCTCTCCCTCTCTCTCTCTCTCTCTCTCTGTCCTTGTCTCAGATAAATAATTTTTAAAATCCTATGCTAGTTACTTTTCTTGTGACTATGACAAAATAGTTCACAAAAGCAACTTAAGAAGGAAGAAGGAATGAATGGATGGACAGGAGAAAGAAAGGAAGAAAAGAAGGATAGTTATTTTGACTGACAGTTTAGGAAGTATAGTAGTTACCTTCTTGTTTCTAGGGCAAAACACCTGACCAGAAGCAGCTTGTGGGAGGAAAGGGCTTATTTCCAGCTTATAGTTTTGAGAGGCCATTTTATAATGGCATGGGAAGCATGGTAGGAGCAGACAGTGAGGCATCATATCTCCATAGTAGCAGGGAGAGAACAGAGAGGGAAAGCTCTGTGCATAGCAAGCACAGTGATGGGCTATAACTATAATATGAAGACCTGCTACCAGCAACACATCTCCTCCAGCAAGTCTCCAAACTCAAAGATTTCACCAGCTGTGAATTAAGTATGAGGCTTGCTTACAAACACACAACGCTATGGAGGACATTTTACATTCAAACCACCACATTCTGCCCCTGGCCAACATAGGCTCATGGCTATACCATGATATAAAACGTATCCAGTCCAACTTTGAAAGTTCATATAGTCTTTACCAACTCCAACACTGTTTAAAAGTCCAAAGTCCCATCTGAGTCTAAAGACAGTCTCTTAACTGTGCATCCTGTAAGGTCAAAAGACAAGCTATATACTTCCAACACACAATGGCACAGAGTACACATTCCCTTCCCAAAAAGAAGTAATGGGGGCTATAGCAAAGAAAGATTGGACCAATATAAGATCAAAGCCCAGCAGGGAAATCATCAATACTTCAGCTCCATGTCTGGCATTAAGGACTCATGATGAAATCCTATGGGCTACAAAAAGCTTGGACAACTCTGATTCCCAGGCAGAATCCATCCTGATTCACCAGCTTTCCTTGGCAGCTATATCATAGTCCTGAAGCATTCAAAATCCTGGAGTATCCACTGCACCCCATGGTTCAACTCCCCACTTACACACAATGAATTCATAGGTTGTCAATGTAGAGACTTCAAGCCTGCCTTACCCTACCAGCCTCACAGTGGCTCCACAGAACGATCACATCTCTATGATCCTCTATTTCCTATATCTTCATGTTCTCAAACCTAGTTCCAGAGGAATGATGCTGCCAGCGCCCCCCTCACCCCCAGGATAAATAAAGCCTGATATTGAGGAGCAGGATATGCAAATGTTTTTCTCAAGCACCCCTTTCAAAAGAATACCACTTCTTCTACTGTCCCAGTACAGAGCAGCTGGCACTTCTCATGGTGATAATCTCTTAAACAATTGCAGTTGAAGTAGCTTCTGTCTCTGAGCCTGAGATCTGAACTTGTTTACAAACTTTATATTTTTCATATCCTTCTACTCTGCATTTTCCTTCACCAAACTTACTTTTAAAATTCAACTTTGCTCAAGTTCTCAGGACACAGACAGAATTCTGAAGCCAGCTTCTTTGCCAGAATGTCACATGAACTGCCTCTATCACAGTTCATAATAAAGTCATTTTTTACCCTTTGAAACCACACAAGCTGAGCCTCTCCCGTCCACACTTCTCTCTGCATTTTGGTCAAGCTCTCACCAGAATGGCTAATTAAGCCCTTCTTATAGGCTTTTTTTTTTTTTTTTTTTTTTTCGAGGTAGGGTTTCACTCTAGCTCAGGCTGACCTGGAATTCACTCTGTATTCTCAGGGTGGCCTCGAACTCATGGCAATCCTCCTACCTCTGCCTCCCAAGTGCTGGGATTAAAGGCGTGCGCCACCACGCCCAGCAAGCCCTTCTTATAGTATTGTAAAGCTTCTCTAGTCCAAAGTTCCAAATCTTTCCACATTCATTTGACAAACCAGTTCCAAAAGACTAAAAAACAATATGGTCAGGTCAGTTGCAGCAATGTGCTCACTTCTCAGTAACAATTTCCTGTAGCATTACCTTCTCATTGCTATTACAAGGAAAGGTTTTATTTACTCATTATGGTTTCAAAGGGAATTTTCATCATGGTGAAAGCATGACTGGAGCAGACAGTCAGGCATCACATCTTCATTACATCTTCAGAAATGAAGCAGAGGGAATGAGCTAAGTGCAGCAAGCTGAGCTGTGTTAGTACACGCCAAGCCTCACCTTCATCAACATACCTCCTCTAAGAAGGTTTTACCAGCTTTGGATTAAATATGAGGCTTAAACACAAATACAGGCTATGGGGGACATTTTACACTCAAATTACTACAAGAGTATGTAGTCCATCATGGTGGTGAAGGCATTTTCACAGGAACATGAGGCGGCTGTTCACAGATGAATGCTGATACTCAGGTTACTTCTTACATTTTTAAAAATACTTTATTCAGTTAGGATTTCAGCCCCTCATATGATGTCACTGGCATGTGGGGGTGGGTCTTCCATCTTCAGTTACATCTCTCTGAAAGTACCTCCACAGACACTCCCAGAAGTTTGTCTCATAGGTGATTCTGAACCTAGTCAAGTTGACAATGAAGATTAACCATCGTATCCACCCTCAAAGCATCACCTTTAAACCTGTACTTCCTATTCCTGGTCCCTTGTAGCCTATGTTCACCACATAGTTCCAAGTGCATTTTATCCCTCTCTAAAAGTGTCCAATGTCTTAACTGTTCCAACATTGTTAAAAATTTTCAAGTCCAAAGTCTCTTTTTTAAAATATTTATTTGTGGGCTGGAGAGATGGCTTAATGGTTAAGTGCTTGCCTGTGAAGCCTAAGGACCCCAGTTTGAGGCTCAATTCCCCAAGACCCACGTTAGCCAGATGCACAAGGGGGCACATGCATCTGGAGTTCGGTTGCAGTGGCTGGAGGCCCTGGCTCACCCATTCTCTCTCTGCCTCTTTCTCTCTCTGTCTGTCGCTCTCAAATAAATCAAAAAAAATATATTTTTAAAAATAAAATATTTATTTTTATTGATTTATTTGAGAGAGACAGAGTCAGACAGAAGGAGAGAGAGAATCAGCATGCCAGGGCCTCAAGCCACTGTTAATGAACTCCAGACACATGTACCATCTTGTGTATCTGGCTTACGTGGGTCCTGGGGAATTGATCCTAGGTCCTTTGGCTTTGTAGGCAAGTGCCTTAACCACTAAGCAATCTCTCCAGCCACCTCCCAAGTCTCTTTTGAGGCTCAAACTCTTAGCTGTGAGTTTCTATAAAACCAATGAAACAATTTACATGCAATAAAAAAATGGAACAGAATAAATATTTTCAATACCAAAGAGATGAAATGGGGACATATCAAGGAAAAATTGGATGACATCAAGGCCAAAAATCAGCAGGGAGAACACTAAACCCTGTAACTTCATGTCCAGCATCTGGGATTATTGGTGGCACCATCTGGGATCTGACAACCTTGGGGTAGTCCTTCTCTAACTCTTCTACCTACAGAATGTGTGCCATCTCTCTTGGGCCATCTTCCCTCCATGCTTTCAGCCTTCCACAGCAGACATCCCATATTCTGGCTTCTAGAACATCTTGGGTTTTGCACTGCTACTTCAGCTTTACCTTTATAGCTTCACGCAGTGGCTCCTGGGGCCTCCTTGCAGGGACTCTAACTCTGGGATACATTGCTGGCCTGGGGATTTTCTGCAAATTCCATGGTCCCTTATTGTTGTATTCAGGAAGATAATACTGGCCAGTCCTGCTTCCAGCTCAAGATTCATTCTGTCTCCTTTCTGCTGGAGCTGTAGTGGTCTCTGTGCACCTTGGGGTCTGAACCTGGGAGAGCACTTCCCTAGGTGGTTGTTCTTAAGTAAAGGATATCTTCAGCTGCTTACTCAGTTTAGGCTCTGTCCTTTCAAATGAATTTGTTCATGTAATGGAGGGGTCAGTGATGGAAACTTGTCAGGACATTTTTCCTATTGTCCCAGTCTAGAGCTCAAGGCTTTTATTCTTCTTACTCTTCTTCTTTCATTTCTGTTTCTTTTTTGACTCATGTATTTGTGGCATATCTCCTGCTGCTTTTTCTACCCCTTCCTTTCCACAACTTTAAATTTTATGGTGTTCCTCCTCTTATCAAACTGCATATTTTCACACCTTTCTGCTCTGTGTGCTGCTCTCTGTCACACTGTAGATAGATAAGAGCAGTGAGTCAATAACCGTGCTACTGCATGCATGTACACAGTCTTGAAATCTACTCTACCAAATAAATTAGCCCACTACTTTTGAAATCAGCCTCATACAAGTTTTTAGGACATGGACAGCATGCAGCCAAATTCTTTGTCACAATTCAGCACGAGTGGCCATTATTCCAGTTCTCTATAAATGCCTTGTTTACCTCGGAAACCTCATGAGCAGTTTTTATTGTCTACATACCTGTTCCTGTTCTAGATTTCTGAGCTCCCACCACAATTGCCTTTAAGCTGTTTACAGCACTATAGGGTTTTGCTAGCTCACAGCTTCAAACTCCACATTTCTCCCACAAACCAGTTCCAAAAGCCTAAGAACCACATACATGGTCAGATTCATTGCACCATTGGTCCCACGTCCTAGTATTAGCTACTTTCTCATTGCTGGGACAAAGTACCCTAAAAAAAAAAAGCAAATTTAGGAAGAAAGGGCTTATTTTTATCTAAACAACTATTTTTTGGTTTATTTTTTTTTTTATTGGAGAGTGATACACACACACACACACACACACACACACACACACACACAGAGGGGGAGGGGAGGGGGAGAGGGAGGGGAGGGGAGGAGGAGCAGGAACGGGAGCACCAGGGCCTCCAGCCAGTGCAAAGGAACTCCAGACGCGTGAGCCCCCTTGTGCATCTGGCTAACGTGGGTCCTGGGGAATGGAGCCTCGAACCGGGGAAGGGCTTGTTTTGTCTTATTAGTTGAGAGTATAGTTCTCTGTGGCGGGGAAGACATGGAAACAGGAGTAAGAGACAACTGATCACATTGAATCTGAAGTGAGAAAGCAGAGAGATGAATGCTGTTGCTCAGCTTCTTTTTTCTTTTATTCTGTTTTATTCAGTCTAAAGCCTTAGCCCATGGCATGCTGCCCCTCCACATTCAGGATGTGATAGTTTAAAGCTCTCTGGAGGGGCAGGCGGGGCGTCACGTGATCTGCACCGGAGGATGGCGGACACCCGAAAAGACAGGCACGTGTTGTTCAGGGCTGGCGACCGCGCCGCGCTGGACGCTTGGTCAGCTTTGCAGCTCGCTGTGGAGAACGATTCGCGGCGTGCACAGCAAGGAGAAGGCCAAGTGGCTGGGGAGTGCGGTGGAGGAGAACTTCATGGGCAAGGCTGACTTGGAGCTAGAAGAGATGGAAGACTTCCTCGGGGAGCTGATGAACACTGGGTTTGATACAGTTGTGGAAGGTGGGAGTCTGCCCCAGGTGGGCCAGCAGCTGCAGACCATGTTCTGCCATTTCCAAAGGGGTGATGGTGCTGCTCTGAGGGAAATGACCTCTCACATCACTCAAAAAAAAAGTGCAAAATCACAGCCACTGCGCTGATGCCAGCCGGAGAGAGTGATGTGGATGAAGATGACGTGGACAGCGTGGAAGAGATGGAGGTGACGGAGTTGCCTGTCACGGCTACAAATGATGGGGCTGCTATGGATGGGGTCTGACCCCAGCCTGAATCCTCGCAACCAGACACCCAGACTTACTAAGGAAGAGGATGTAGTGGAAGGTGGTTGGACTGTTGTCTGGAGGAAGAAGTGAATGGTGCTGGAAATTGTTTTGGACTTTGTTAGTTGTTCTGATTCTTACTTATAGGGACTGTTTTGGAGGGCTTAGACCTCATTACTGGTATCTGTGTCCCCACTATGTATCCCTGTCCAACTCCTTCAAAGGGGAGAAAAGGCCTGAGGGTCTTGGTTGGGGTGATGGAACCTGGTCCATTGTAGCCCTTTGAACCTTAAGGTACCATCTCAGTGATGGGGCCAGGTTTCCCAGCACAGGGCCTCTTGGGTGCCGTCCATGTAAAGAGGGGGGTAAGTGTGGGCATGGTTGGAGGAGAATAGTCATGCTGCTGGACAGTAGGCGGGTGCACTTGTGGAAAGGAGTCCCACACTTATGGGGCTGACTGGGTCAGGAATAGTGAGCTGAACATGCAGGTGGCAGAGAGGATGGTTGAAGAAGAAAACGAATGTCTACTGCTGCCTCTTCTAACCCCCACCTTCCCACAGAGCAACTCCTATCCCTGCCCAGAACTTGCATCCTTCTAAGAATGTTCCTGCTTTGCGTGTCCCCAAATTGTAAAACCTTGGTTAAATGGTTAAGTTAGCTGAGTTGGGTTGTTTGCTGTTTTCGGTTTAAGTCCAGGGATGAGGCTTAAGACCATAGTAATATAATACCTTCTTCTTTAATCTGTGACTTGACCTTGGAATCAGCCTTGTGGGAGCTGAATTTCTGAGTTCAGCAAGAGGGAGGTTTCTGGAACCACCTTTGAAACACATATATGGATGGATCATAATGGTGCTCTGAAAGTTACTGTAAGCCTGAAATAAACCTTATTTTTCTTAAAAAAAAAATAATAAAGCTCTCTAGAACTGCCTTTGCAGACATACCCAAAGTTGTGTCTCCTAGGTGATTTTAAATGTAGTCAAGTTGACAATGAAAATTAATTGTCATAAACTCAATGGTTAATATTTTCTTAGGTACTAATAACTCCCATCAAAAATAATTGTCTACATAGTATTTGAATTAACTATTGACTTTAAGTGATCTAGAGCTTCATTTTATAAAAAAGCTAGTTAGTATATCTCACTACCATTGTATTTTAAGTCACTGTTGCTGGTTTTAAACACATGAAATGTGCAATATTGTCTTAGTATGGATCGTGTCTTAAATCGCCCACAAATAGAATTTATTTCTTGATAGTTGCTATTTGTGGCAAGATAGCAGATACATTTTCTTCTCTGAGGTTTGTGTCATTTATGGGCCAAAGAAGCCTGCTCTTTGAAAGAATTTTTTTCATTCAGTGACCATAAAAGTGCCATTAGTGAGGTTTTTATTTTTTCATTTGTTTTTGAGGTAGGGTCTCACTATAGCCCAGGCTGTCCTGGAATTCACTATGTGTTTTCAGGCTGGTGTCAAACCCATAGAAATCCTCCTACCTCTGGGATTAAAGGTGTGCAACACCATGCCTGGCAATATAGGTTTTCAATTTTACAGTCACCATAAATTGCTTCAAATCTATTCTTTCCTCATTTAAGAAGTTGTATCTAGGAGATATGTGTTATGTGTGTATATGCATACACACATGTACATATATATAACATAATATATATTATATATAATCTTTCTGTTAAGAACCATAGACTGATTACTAAACTGAGAATCCTTACCCTTTATTAATTAAATTTCATCATTCATTTCACTCAAATCGATTCCAACTCTTGCCTAAGCACTTGCTTAGCATATGTGAGTCATAAGTTCAATCCTCAAAACTGCAGAAAAATTAAGGAGAAGAGGAAGAGGAGAAGGAAGAAGAGGAGGAGAAAGAGCAGAAAAATGAAAAAAAGTGCTAGGTGAAAAATTGTGTTTGTGTAGACTTTTCTCCTTATCTTTATTCCATAAAAAACACAATAAAGGAAGTATTTACACTATATTTGGTATTATAATGATATAGAGATGCTTTAAAATATATAGGAGGGGCTGGGGTTGTAGCTCAGTTTTAGAGTGACTGCATAACATGAGAAAGGCCCTGGGTTTCTTCCCCAGCACATTAGAAAACAAAAAGCAGGCCCCCCCCCCCCCCACACATACACACAACACACACACGCACATGTGCACACACCATCTTACAAGAGGCACTTGAGCATCAACAGATTTTGGTAGCCATAGTGAACCAGTCCCCCTTGGATAAAATGGGACTAGACCAATGGTCATTATAATGCAATCCTGGAAGGAAGTAAGTCTGGATAAAGACTTCGGTCCAAGGTAGGAGTGGATTTAGGAGGAGGATGGATTGGGTTTGGAGGAGGATTGGATTCAGGGATGGAGAGGAAGGTGGTGGCTGAGGTGCCTCCGGTAGAGAGTGGAGAGTGATTATCCAGCATCTGATAAAGTGGTAATGTGATAAGGTGGGGAAATGGTTTGTGGCTAAAGAAGATAAAGAAATCATTTGCCCTGTTCAGGTTTGCCTGTAGTAAAGTACTGGAAGATACACATTTGACTTAATCTACAGAAATGACTAGAAATGAAAGAAAGTGCAAATTCCTTACAACCTATGCTAAGCACTGTCATTCTAAATAGGTGACAAAGGTGGCATTTGAGGTATTATTGTGTCCTTGGTGATGATCAGACCCTCATTGGAATTTCACCCACATTCTGCCAGAGAAAAGTAAAAGCATAAGGAACTATTGCAGAAATGGTGTCTAAGAATTACTCTCCCCTCCCTATCAATCTAGTTGTTCATGAGTAGGAGGAGAGTGCTGTTTGTCCTTATAGTGCAATGTAAGCCACACAAGTTTGTTGACTTAGCACCTATCAGCTGTTAACAGCTGCCTCCCTTGAAAGTGGCAATAGCTTCAAGCACATAGTCGGTTCTTAATGCATGCTCACTGTTAATGGGTGGATTTGAATTAAAACAGTTTCTGCCAGGGCTAAAATCTCTAGCCAGAGGTCTCTTGGTATCCATTTTATCATTTTATTGAAATGATTAGCTACCATTTATTAGAGTATTTTCCTTTTCTGACAACTTAAGTGTGACTTTGAGGCTCCTCTGAGAATAGGAGAGTCATGCAGGAAACTCTCCCAGGGGAGATGAAGCAAAGCCTGTTAGAGGAACCCTGTGGCCTCAATGTGCTGCATAGAAAAAGGCAGGCTTCAGGACTTGACACTCCCAGATCTTTCTGGGAGAAAGAAAATATGGCAGCAAGAGACAGTTCTTATAAAGGTGAAAACTGTCATGTTGCAGATGGAAGGATGGCATTCCCATGGTCCTGTGTCCAACTCACCTCACATATCCTTTAAATTTCTGTTCTGACCTCAAGCATTCAAGATCTGTCACTGCAAAGCGACTATAGTCAGAATGTGGGAAAGGATACTTTAGGTTCACTCTCCCTTCTCTTGCCTTTATATTTCAATGTGACACAATTTTAACAAACATTTGAAGTAGGCATCAGAGAAAACTGTTTCACAAGTTATAAACTAGGTATCAGCCAATATACAAAAGATCTAGACAACTAAGGAAGGAAGATGATGAAGATAATGAGAGCTTTAGTTTCAAGGGAAATACTTGTGCAGTTCCCAATGGCAAAAATGTGCGAAAGATTTTTAGTGAGCAATTCTTTTCTGTTGCATCTTGCTCTGTTATCTATCTACTTCCATTTCTACTCTTTTGGCACTTTTTCAGTGAGGCTCTTTTTTTCTCCCTGCACTTAGCCCTCCTTGGAGTCAGGCCATCTCCTGACATGGGGATAAAAGAGGATGGAGAGGAAACAGCATGCGGTGCTCTCTCTCCCAGCTAGGCACCATGTAGAAATGCAAAGAAAGGCATTGCTTATATGGCTTTCTTTTTTCTGCCTGAGTGAGGTTCCTGATCTGGACAGTAGGGATAGCATACTGGTTATTCTCTGAAGTCGTCACCATTCATTTGACCCCCTTCCTCCCTAGGAAGCAGAAACATTCAATTGCTGCTCACATCTCTATTTTTCCTCACAACTCCTGAAGAAGATGGTCAACGGTAAGGAGGGACAGACAGCGTACCAGCTTTCAAGTTCCCATGTACTTGGCACTGGTCAAACCTCCTATTCTGGACTGAGGATGTAGCTGTGTGGTAGAGTGCTCGCCTAGCTATTGTCAAGGCCCTGGGTTTGGTGCCTGGTACTGAAAAACACAACAAAACAACAAACCCTACCACTATGAATAGGTAACAAAGCTGGCATTTGAGGTGGTCTTGTGTCCTTGGTGATCAGACCACCAGTGGAATCTCACCCACATTCTTCCAGGGACAAATAAAAGCACAAAGATCAGCCTGATGGAATGACAAGGGACCTTGGGAATTTCACAGCAATCTACATAGAGAGAATTCCCACAGGCAAAAAGCCATAAAATAAACTATCACTCCAACATGTCTTGTAAAAACAGCAGTTGCTTTCAGAAATATTTAATCCCAAATTCCACTGACGTGCACATGGTATTTCCTGTTTCTGGAAGGAGAGGAAAATGAAGCTCTGTTTGAGAGCAAGCAAGCAGAGCCAGATGTTGGTGCTGGTAGCAATCTGCAGAGCCTGGCTCACATGTGGCGCAGACAGGGAGATGTGGGACAGCTGTCTGTGGCCCTGGGAGCTGTTTCTCTTGGAGAGAAAAGAAAGAGAGCATAGGGGCTGTCTTGTTTATATGTACAAGGAGACAGCTGAGTCCAATAGATGTTATTTTATTTTGTAGAGCCAGCAAAAGCAATTTACAATAAATTTTCTCTTCTTTTGACACACTTGCTTCACATTACTTAATCAAGAAATCTTCAGTATACAACCAAATTCAGTGTCTTTTCTTTTCATTCATTCTTTATTTCTTTCTTTTTCTTGAGGTTTGGTTTTGCTCTAGCCCAGGCTGACCTGGAATTCACTATATAGTCTTAGGCTGGCCTCGAACTCACAGTGATCCTCCTACCTCTGCCTCCCAAGTGCTGGGATTAAAGGCATGTCCCACCATGCCTGGCTTGTCTTTTCTTTTTTTTTTTTTTTAAGAAAATTCTTGGCCATTGCATTTTGAATCCAGTTGTGGACAATCTTATTATGGTTTATTACTAATATTATATTTATTATTAATAATGGATCAATATATGTAAACAACTAGATTTTTTTCTAAAAACACATGATTAAACTTCTTGATTAAAATAGCCTTTGGGAGACTTCCAGGTAAGGTGGCAAAATAAGAGCCACACCAAAGAAACATGGGAAAGAAAGAGGCAAGATAATGCACAATACACTCTTATACTGGAAATTAAGGCAGTATTAATCTAGAAAAGCAGGAGTGAGCTGGAGCTTCCAGCAATCAGCCAGGATCAGGCTCCAGCCTGGGTCCTCTGGGAAGAACTACTTCTAGTGGGGCAGCCTGAACGGCAAGAGCAGAACTATGGGAAGGCTTTCTCCCACTCACATCAGCCTTGCAACACAAAAATCCTGAAGAAGACAACAGGGACCAGCTGAGCAGCTCCAGAAAACCCCATAGCCTTCCCTCCCCCAACCACCAGCACTGGGAAGCACTGGAGATCTCAGGACTCCAAGGGATAGGAGCCACCCCTCCCCACTCAGTGTCCAGCACAGCTGATCTGAAGAGCAGATTGACCTAATCAGCTAAGGCCACCGTGCACCAAAGAGGGAACCAGCTTCACATTGAATGCAGGGCGTTTGCAGAGCAGGCATATTCAACAGCTTGGGTTACTCACTCCTGCCATTACTCTGGGAATAATTTAGAAGCTACTTTTGGCACCTTGAGCTCCTACCCTGAAGCTATAACTTCTGATCTACACATGTAAGAATATAGCTGATAACTAGAAAACAAAGCACTGAAATAACTTGAGATGTAAAATTCATCATGCAGTAATACAAGAAACACAAAAAAATCAGCTTAATATAAGTCCTCCAAAAATTTTAATTTCAATAGCAATGACCTCCAGTGAGACTGAATTAGATGAAATGCCAAACAGAGAATTCAAAAGAGTGACTTTGGCCAGGCATGGTGGTGCATGCCTTTAATCCCAGCACTCAGGAGGCAGAGGTAGGAGGATCACCAAGAGTTCGAAACCACCCTGAGACTACATAGTGAATTCCAGGTCAGCCTGGCCTAGAACCAGACTCTACCTTGAAAAATGAAAACAAAAGAATGATTTTTAATGCACTCAAAGAAATCAAAGATGAAATCAAAGGAATCAACCAGCAAATTTTTTTCCTCTTCTTTTGACACACTTGCTTCACATTACTTATTCAAAAAGTCTTTGGCATACAACCAAATTCAATGAGTTTTCTTTTTAAAGAAAATCCTTGGCCATTCCATTTTGAAGCTAGTTATGGACAATCTTAGAATTGTCCATAACTCCTGAAGGAATCCCAAGAGACATAGGAAATCAATTTAATAAAATAAGGAGGCCAGTATAAGATATGAATAAGGAAACAGAAATACTGAAATACTGAAGAAATACCAATCTGGGGGCTAGAGAGATTTCTCAGTGGTTAAGGTGCTTGCCTGCAAAGCCTAATGACCTTGGTTCAATTCTCTAGTATGCATGTAAAGACAGATGTATAAAATGGCGCATGTGTCTGGAGTTCATTGGCAGTGTCTAGAGGCACTCATTCTCTCATGCTCTCTCTCTCTCTCTCTTGGCTTGCAAATAAATAAAGAAGAAATATCAACTGAAATCCTAGAAATGAAAAATACAGTCAAAATTTAAAACTCTGTAGCAAGTTTCACCAATAAAATGGATGACAGGATAGAATATCTGAGCTCGATGGAAAGGTAGTAAATCTAGAACATTCTGACAAAGTGAAAGACAAACTAATAAAGTATGACTGGTAATTTCAAAAACATTTTAAGTGGTAATTTCAAGGCACTATGAAGAGATCATACTTAAGAATTCAGAGTATAGAGGAAGGACAAGAATATCAATCTAAAGGTATAGCAAGTCATTTTAACAAAATCATAGAAGAAAATTTCCCCCAAATCGGGAAAGTGGTGCCAGCACAGATATAGGAGGCATAGAACACCAAGCAGAGATGACCAGAAAAGAACCTCTCCTCATCATATTATAGTTAAACTCCTAAACACACAGTCAAAGTAAGAGAAAAGCACCTATAAAGGCAAGCCCATGAGGATAACAACAGATTACTCAATGCAAACTTTAAAAAGGCGGGACAACTTGAAATGATGTATTCTAGGTTCTGGAAGACAACAATTGCCAACCCAGATTACTGTATACAGCTAAGCTATCTGTCATAATTGAAGAAGAAATAAGAACTTTTCATGACAAAAACAGGCTAAAGGAATACATGACCACTAGTCTAGCACTACAGAAAACACTCAAAAGCATCCTTTCGTCTGAATAGAAGGAAAAGTATACACATGAGACTATAGGTAAAAATAAACCATGCTCAAACAAACATGCAAGAAAGTAATGGAAAAACAGTGAGCACTACAAAATCAAGAATGGCAGGAATAAATATGCACATGCCTTTCAATAATAACTTAATATTAGTGGTCTCAATGCCACAACCAAAAGACACAAACTTGCAGACTGGATTAAAAAGCAGGATCCTGGCCTAGAGAGATGGCTTAGTAGCTGAGGTGCTTGCCTGTTAAGCCTAAGGAATATTCATATTCGACTCTCCAGATCCATGTAAGTCAGATGCACAAAGGTGAGGCAAGCATAGGGTTGCAGATTCCCACTAGGTGGTGCAAGCTTCTGGAGTTTGACTGAAGTGGCTGAGGCCCTGGTGTGCCAATTCTCTCTCTCTCTCTCTCCCTCTTGCCCACTCTCTCTAAAATAAAAAATCAATGTTAAAAAAATGCAGAATCTTCTGTCTCTAATAAACTCATCTCCCCATAAAAGACAGACACTATTTTCAAGTGGAAGGATAGAAAATGGTGTTTCAAGCAAATGGGCCTAGGAAATAAGCTAGAGTTGCCTTTCTAATATCTGACAAGATAGGCTTCAAACCAACATTACTTAGAAGAGATAAAGAAGGTTACATTATACTGACTCAGGGAACAATGCAACAAGATAACATTACAATTCTTAACATATATGCACCAAATATGGGTGCACCCAATTTCATTAAACAAATATTACTAGATGTAAAGTCACAGATAACCCAAGCACAGTTGTAGTGGGTGACTTCAATACTCTGCTCTCACCAGCTGACAGGTCATCCAAGCCAAAAATAAACAGAGAAGTGAGGGGCCATACTGATGCCATGACAGCAGGCTTCAGTAAGTTGCTGCCCTAACTAGGCTTAAGTTTTAGTTTCCTAGAGAGGTTGGCAAGACTTCTGGGAAAAACCATGAACAAAGGGCGGGCTGTTAATCAACAGTGACCCTGACATGTGACCAGGGAAGAGAGCTGCCATTTTGTGCCCTGGGGGCTGAAGCCAGGGAAGGTAGCCACCATTTTGTGCTCTGGGGGCTGAGTCAGTTCCTAGTGACATGTCCAAACATGCCCAAAGAAGTCCCTTTCATGTGCTTTTGCCCCAACCAATCAGAGTCGTACAACTGCAACTGCTATTTGCTTAGCCAATCACGTCAGAAGATTACCTAACCTGCCTGGAATTCCCCTAGATGTGCTTGGAGGAGGTTGCCATTTTGTATGAATGGTTGACACCCCCCCCCACCACCCCCTGCATGCTAGCTGATTCTGCAGAATAAATGCCCTTTGTTTTTACATATTATTTGTGTTCCAGGTCTTTCTTCAGTGATCTTCAGACCCTTACAGAAGCATCTGGAGTAAAGGAAGTCAGAACAAATGGACCTACCAGACCTCTACAAAACAGTCCATCAAAATGCTATAGAATACCCATTCTTCTCAGCAGTACATGAAACTTTCTCTAGAATAGACCACATATCGTCACAAGGCAAATCTTAATTAATTCAGGAAAATTGAAATAATTACTTGTACTCTATCTGATCACAATGGGATTAAATTCCAAATCAACAATAAGAATGATTTTCTCTTCTTCACTTTGATACCCATAGTCCTTTCTAGCTTTGGGGTTTTGTTGATGTTTTGTACAAGTTCTCTCCCTTTTATGTTCTTCAAATACATATCCATAACCTCAGACCTAATTCAAACCACTATGTACATGAAATTGACTTTGGTCATCCTACTTGGAGGAGGCTATCCTATGAGAACCTGTGCCATCTTCCATTTATCTCATCATGTGGTGCTTTCCTCAACTGCTCTGCAATAAAGACATCAGTGTGTGTGTCTCCACAGCTCAATAACCACACTGCTCCTGCAGCAGGCACTGCATATCACACTTGCTTGTATCTCTTCTCCCATTCTACTCCTTAACTATCCAATTGCTTTACTCAAAGTTACAAAACTACTGTCTGTGTTCATGTTTGTGATGGTGTTGATTGTGATCATGTTTGGTTGGGGGACAAAGTATAGGTTACAGAGTAGGGGTAGACAGAGAAAGAATGCTTGGAAAGTTCATTAGTGGATCTTGCTTGGATTTCAAAACTAGGTATACTACAAAGATTTGTCATTATATGCTGAATTGCATATGAGCTGTAGGGTGAGGGCTTGTCTTCAAAAGGAAAAATTAAATTCAAAGTACTAGAGTTGCAATAGGAGGCATGGGCCATATTAAGTTGACATTTAATTGATACTTAAGTGACAATGGGCTAGACTGTACCCAGAGCCTGGAGAAGGAAAGAGTTGTGACTAAGGGAAAGATAAACAATGGGAACATAAAGGAGAGTGGAGCAGAAAATCAGAGCAGTGTCCTCTTCCCTCCCTCTTTCATTCATTCTCTCTCTCTCTCTCTCTTTACACTGGGGCTTGGGACCAGGGCCTTATTCATATTAGACATGCATGCTTATATGCCTCTTTCTATGCCATTGTTTTCCAATGTTTCTTTTTTACAGACTATAACATATATGTGTACACGCACATATATAGGTATACATATATATGTGTATATGTTATAGTCTTGTTCCTTTGTTCCTGGTCCCCATTTCCCTGAGGGCCCTCCTCAGTAGAGTCCTTGATGTTCACTCTGGAGTAATTAGGACCTCTATCTGTCTCTGCGGGGAGGCTGTGCCTGTGGCTCTTATAATCTTCCTGTCCGCTCTTCTGCAACAGTCCCTGAGCCTTGGTGATTGTGTTAGCAGTGCGTTTAGTATTTGTTGCTGTTTTCCTACATGTGCTTGTTGGGCCTGCATTGCACAATACTTGCTGTACCTCTGCATTTTCTTCTGGACCCCAGTGAATATGTCACATCTTAAGGTGAGCAGTCAGCTGTCTTTTCTTGTTGGATTGATGGATCTTGGATCTCCCTATCTTGGATCCTGCCATCTGTAAACTAAAACAAGTTCTCCAACTAAGGGTAAGAGCATCTTTGATTAAGGGATATACCTCCCTTAATAAAATCTACTTAATTTAGATGTAATTTAGACAGACATTTTGATGAGGATACCCACTCTACTTGTCCAGAGAACAATGGAGTCATCTCTCTGGGGCTTGTGAGCTTCCTGCCTATGGGCTGCTGACTTGGTTCCCAGCACGAAGTAGGAGTTTTCTTCCACTGAGGGGGCCTCATGTCCAATCAGAGGTCAGTTGGTTCCCCTCATAGGCTGTGTGCCACTATTGCATAAGTGTGCACTTCTTGTTATAATTCTCGGCTCAATTAAGTGAGCAGAGAATTAGGATTCTCTGCTCAATTAAGTGAGCAGAGAATTAGGCTTCATTGTGACAGAAGTGGCCACTGACTGGACCAGGGCTGTCAACTGATGTCAAGTAGCCTTTCACAAAGGGCTTAAATGGCAGAGGTGACTAGTTAAGTCAACAGAACTAGCCTCCTCTGTGGTGAAGACTGGAGAATAGGGCATGGATGGAGATGGAACGGTCAACCAAGGAAGGCAGAAGAGAGACAAAGCAGCAGTCATTGCAGTGATTTTCTAGGCAATTTATATATTTATGGCTTTCTTTCCACTGCCCAATCTTTATTAAAAATAATACTAGGGTTGGGGAGATGGCTCACAGGTTAAAGGTGCTTGTTGGCTAGAGTTCCTTTCCCAAGTACCCACATAAAACCAGATGTACAAAGTGGTGCATGTGTCTGGAGTTCGTCTGCAGTAGTAAAATGCCCTGATGCACCCATAAATACTCTTTCTCTCTCTTTGCTCACAAATAAATAAAAATATTTTTAGAAAACACTAATATGTCGTTCAATGTATGTGCATAAAATGAGTGATTAGAAGTAAATTATGAGGCTGGAGAGATGGATCACAGGTTAAGGACACTTGCTTGCAAAGCCTGACTGCCTGGGTTCAATTTCCCAGTTCCCCATGTGTGGTAGTTTGAATGTATGGCCCCATACACTCAGGTGTTTTATAAAAATTGAGCTTACAACTTCAGCACCTAGCAGGTATATCCCTGCTACAGGGGGCATGTCACTTGGAGTGGATCTCAGAGTCCAGCCCTAAGGTGTGAGGAGAGACATTTGAAGCCCTGGCTGTTCCTGCTTGAGCTCTGGAAAGAGGCAAGAGGCTCTGGTAGGTCCATTCTCTCTCTTTCTCCCTTTCTATATCTCTCTGTTTCTTTCTCTTTTCTCTGCTTGCAATCAAGTAAAGAAAAATACTTTAAAAAGAAATTGTGTATATTCTGAAGCATTCCTATGACAATAGTTACATGCATTTGTGATATGATAAAGTATATTTCTTGACTTTGTGTCTGGTTACTAATGAAAGTCTCCGGCAATTTCCTAAAGGAATGCCTTTTGCTATTGGTAATTAACCCCTTTGGGTGCTAATGAGGTGTGATTAGAAGTTTAGAATTTTCAGCCACACCAGCCACCCCTGGGGAGAGGGGCTGGGCCATGAGTTCAGTCACATGGTCAGTGACTGAGCACAGCCACAGCCCGCAACACAGCACACCAGTGGAAACGCGGGACACCGGCTTGAGTTGCCAGAACTCACTGACATACTGGGAGGATGATGCACAAACTTCAAAACCTTGCTCAGTGTTTGTGCCTCTGCATTCTGCATAATAAATAACATGATGATGGAAGTGCAGTGCTTTCTAAAGCACTGTGGGTCCTTATTGTGATGGCTGAACCTGAAAAGGACTCATGGGAACCCTCAAATTGTAGACAAGTGAGAGAGAAGTGCAGGTAGCCTAAAAGTGCCTCAATCGAATTTAACACATCAGTATTTTTGTCTTAGTCGCTTTGAAGTCTTTCCATTCCTGGTATTCATTAGCAATCTGCCCTGACATGGAAGGTGCATTAGCACTTCCAGGGAAGGCCTATATTCTTGGCTTTGGGACATGTATCGACCCAGTGTAAAACAGCTCTATTTGCTTTTGGGGGTGGCTTCCTGTCAAAACACAGGAAATGAATTTGGCTCCCCCTTTGTTGCACTGAGGGCTCAGCTCAGCTGATTAGTTAGGAGATCTGCTCTTCAGATCATCTGTTCTGGATGCTGTGTCCTCCCTAACAGTTTTGGGTCAGTCCCCTTTGCCACACTTTCAGGGGGACTGATAGGGCGCAAAAACAGCTAATACACCCCCTGTGCCCTGGGTGCTCTATACACTGTCCTGCCAAATCCCCCCTGCAATCAACGACAGATTTTAATAAATCATACCATCTCTCCAGTTGGACTGTTAGCTTCTCAGAGGCCAGCTACCATTCTCCATCTTTGTGTTTTTAACTATGTCCCTTGAATTGTTTTAAAAATTTTAAGTATAGCCTGGGAAGATAGTAAAATGCTTGCCTCATAAGCTTAAGGACCTGAGTTTACCACAGTACCTACACAAAATACTTAGGTATAGTGGTGTGCACCAGCAGGGCCCAGTGCTTTGGAGATGTGGTAGTTTGAATGTAAAAACATCCCTCATAACCTCATGTGTTTTGAATATTTTTCTCATAGCTGTTGACAGTTTGGGATGGTGGTGGAGCTTTGGGGAGATATAGCCTTGCTGGAGGTGGTGTCACCGGGGCAGGCCTTGGGACTTTATGGTGTAGCCCCTAACACTCCGAGTGTTTCCTCCCACTGATATGAGAAGGTGGGATGCTCCAGCTGTCTGCTCTGCCATGTTTTCCCCATCATGATGGAACTTCCCCTCTAAGCTCTAAGCCCAAGTCAGTCTTTTCCTTCCATAAGCCTTTTCTGGTTGGGTGTTTTGTCCCAGCACTGAGAGGGTAACTGCTACAGGAGATTCCTGAAGCTCACTGGCTGGCTAGTCTAACCTGACTGGCGTGCTTCAGGCCAGTGAGATACCCTGCCTCACAGGAAGTAGATGATATTTCTGAAGATAACACCCCAATTTACCTTCGGACTTCTATACACATGAACACCCATACATGCACTTGTGCCTGCATGCATACACAATTATACACACAATAATACTAAATGCTGCTTACCTGCTCTGCCGTTGATATGATAATGTACAAATAAGTACTTATTAATTATAACAACTTGCATTTCATATTTACTAATGAGTCTTATCTCTCTGGACATTGCTTTAGTATTTTACTCTTTGCTTATTCAAAACTGAGTAAGGCTAAGCCATAGGTAAATGCCTTATCTAGGATCTAAGAGCAAGTTAGGACTAGACATGAAATTGAGGCCCAATTTCTTCTGTGTTCCCAAGCTCATTGTAATTTGTTAAAATCTGTATTAAGTATTTATCATTATTGGTAGTATCTGGTTAAAACCAATGTATCAGGCGGTTACATCCCTATCAGATGATAGTGACATAGACCAGAAGTTTAGAATCAGATTACATATGAGCACTATCATATTCAATTAAGAGCTGTTTCTTCTTATGTTTATGCTGGTAAACAGAGTGTCCTCTTGCCAAATTATCTCAGTGACTCACTTATTCAAATAGGAAAGGTGAGGGATCTAACTTAGTCTAGGTTATGCCAACGAAAAGAAATAGTCT
Source organism: Jaculus jaculus (assembly GCF_020740685.1). Taxonomy (NCBI): domain Eukaryota; kingdom Metazoa; phylum Chordata; class Mammalia; order Rodentia; family Dipodidae; genus Jaculus; species Jaculus jaculus. The sequence continues at coordinate 151,879,912 of NC_059103.1, forward strand.
TCTAGCATTAATAGAAACAAATGACATTTAAAGCAAATCTCAAGAGTATAAAAAAGGACTGCCTTGCTTATCTCTCAGTTTGCCTTGCTGAGTGGCTGGGTTCATCCTTAGAGTCTTTGTGTTATAAACAGAATAGAAACAATATCTTTGTAGCCAGAGGAATTTTTAGCAACTATTGGGAATACCAGACAGCAATTTAATCTCAGATGGGAAAACAGAGAGGAAAAAAAAATCACATTTTATCTTGCCTTATTTATGTGATTCTTCTGAAGTAATTACTTCTCTAACATACAAAAATTTTATTCCTGGGCTGGAGGGATGGCTTAGTAGTTAAGGTGTTTACCTGCAAAACCAAAGGACCTTGGTTTGATTCCCCAGGACCCATGTTAGCCAGATGCACAAGGGGGTGCAAGCATCTGGAGTTTGTTTGCAGTGGCTGGAGGCCCTGGCCTGCCTAGTCTCTCTGTTAAATGATAAATAAATAAATAAATAAAATATTTTTAAAAATTGTTCCTAATAAAAATCTCTGAGAACATAGTAACTAGATTCAGGGAACAGCATTATGACAACATTCTATTTGACAACATGCAATCATGCCCATTAAGAGCTTTGAATTCCTCTCAAACATGAGTAGGAATCTTTGTAGTTTGTTTAGCTTAATGCTGAGCACATAACAACCTCAGTAAAAAGCATGTGTTGATAGATCAACACTAGACATGTTTCCCTAGGAGCTTGTCCCAAGAGGCAAACACTAACAGAAATGATTGTTTCTGGACTCTTGGGTTCAGACATACTGGTGACACATTCTCTGAGACACGGCAGGTGATGAGAGTAAACACTCCACAGTCAGAGGAAAACTTCAAGGCCCTCTTGCCCTACCTGTGGACCAGGCCCGTGCTCATAGGGCACAGGGCAGATGCTGAAATATCTGGTGCAAGCTCTCTTACTTGTAGGTTTTCCATTTAGAGGAATCTGAATGATTTACTGTTTCCAAAGCAGGCTTCTGAGGTTGAAGTGACTTTTACAGTGTGAATATGGATTGTCCCCCACGGGCACATGCACTGCTCCCCACAGGGACACTATTGTGAGAAATTGTGGAACTTTTAGGAGATGGGGCCTAGTTAGAGAAAGTGGGTGACTTGGGGGTAGACCTTGAGAGTTACAGCCTGGTCTGGGTTCTAGGACAAGTCTGCGGGACTCTGCTTCCTGATCTGTCCAGATGAGAGCAAGCAGCCTCACTTTTCTTCTGCCACAGAGCCACGCTGCTGCTGCTACCAAGTCTTATTAGCATGGTGGACTGTACCCACAAACTATGAGCCAAAAAAGCCTCCCCCATTTAAGTTCCATCCTGTCAGGTGCTGTGTTACAGTGATGAGAAAAGTAATTAATAAACTATTTCATGAGCAGTTAATTCCAGGGGAGTCTATATCAATACCACCTTCCCTCCTGAGGCCACAGGAGAAATGAAGGAAGTAGGGACTAGGAAAAAAAAAATGGGTTTGGCTGCAGTGTTCTGAATCTGCTAAAATAGGAACCCCAAGCAGTTTTGTTTAATTTTAATTTTTACGTTTTTGTAAAGAGAACCAGCCAATAGCCGGGTGTGGTGGCGCACGCCTTTAATCCCAGCACTTGGGAGGCAGAGGTAGGAGGATTGCCATGAGTTCAAGGCCACCCTGAGATGACAGAGTTAATTCCAGGTCAGCCTGGACCAGAGTGAGACCCTACCTCGAAAAACCAAAAAAAAAAAAAAAAAAAAAAAAAAAAAAAGAGAGAGAACCAGCCAATGATGAAGCTCAGCCCCACAGCCCCATGGTTAGCAGAGTGGCTCTGGGGAAAGCCGTGCTCTTCTGAGAGGCATTTGTATCTTGGCCAGGCTACTTTTCTTCTGTTTCAAGATTCCTTGCCTGTAAAATGACTTATCTTATTTAATATTTGATAAAATTCCAGCAAATATGCTAATGTTCAGCCTGATGGTTTTTAAGCATTTAGCAAAGGTTCTGAAGCCTAGAAAGTGCTAAATCACTGCCACCGTGTAGTGCTTACCTCTGCCAAGTGCTGTCTGTATGTCTCATAGTCCACTTAATTTTCACAAAGATACTGTAAATTACCACATTCCCATCTTACAGATCAAGAAACCAAGGCTTACAAGGCTAAGTAGTTTAGCTGAGACCCTACAGCTCATAGGCAGCCAATTGACCTCCATGCACTTTAATGAAGGCCAGGGGTTCAGGAGCCTCTGTTTTCTCTGCTGCTTGTCTAATAAATCAACGTGATATTTTATTTATTGCTGCTTTCCTTCCTATAAATCTTTCCAACTCTGTGACACAGCTATGACCCCTACTCCCTGAGGTCTAGGAGTAGGGGCAGCTGATGCCACCCACTGCAGGGTCACCATGATTCATGCCACATCACTTGCTACTTGTACTGTTTTCCCATGGTGAAGGGGAAGAGGTAGCCAGAGGGGCTGAAAGTCTATATGAGGGGTTATATTTTTTGTGTGTATGATTAAACTCTACTAGTAAACTTGAAGACCATCTTTGAGGCTTAATTTCATATATTATGAAAGGACATATTCAAGCTGGGTAATTTTCATGCATCTTTCGTGTCTAGAATTTCATGATAGTTTGTGTATTTAAAAAACCATTTACTGAATACCTGTTTAGTACGAAGCACTGGGCTCTCTCTGATACACAGAAAAAATGAATAGGAGTATTATCTCAACCACGAGGAATTTTCACCTTGAATAATAGACAAATGTCACAGCTTCCTAATTGCATTTCATCTTGAAAAAAATGAGCTATCTAAACTTTAATTTTCTATTTTGTAAAATGAGCCCTGATAATGTTTTCCTTATAAGGTTTGTATTATTGTTAGCTCTCATGAATGTTATTTAAAATAGTCAATGAATGCTTTAAATAGATTCATTATTTAAAGAATTATTTAAAGAATAAGTTTAGCAATATCAAAAGTAAAATATGTACTGTGAGAACTTAGAGGCACATAGGTAATCATAGCCTACACTAATTTCCTTACTCCACTTCCAACATAATCTAAATAAAATGTTTATATTCCAAATGCACTATAAACACTAGGGATTTAAAATCTAGATGCTCAACAAAATGTTTAACTAGGACTTCAAGCTTCAATCTCCAGAGTTGCTTTGCCATGTGCTTTTGGAGAATGTGCTTGTGCCTACCTATGTGGTCTGAGTGGTGATTTTTATGGAGGTGGACAGGGGTACACAGGCTAACTTGTATCTCACAACCTGCATTCCTATGAAAGACAATAATATGTAAGGGAAGTAAATGGATACAAATTTGATTTTATTTTAATTAAGTGGTAAAGGAGAGCCTTTTCCTTCCTATGATGCTTGCTTCAAGGGGTTCCTACTAATATAAAATATCCTGGTTTGTTCCTTTTACTCATTCTCACCTGGAGGAGCTAGAGGGGACTGTATTTGACTGATGAGGTTGACTGGAGAAACAAGCATGGATAGCCTGTTCCCTCCTCTTCTCTTTTCTGCTTTGCTCCCCTTTCCCTGTCTATGTTACAGAAGAGGGGATGTGTGTAGGCCCAGCACACCCTGCAAGCGGACACAGAGCCTGTCTTGTTCTGCCCTGTCGCACTCATGGAGTATCTGCTTGCTCATGAGTGTGTTGTCATGTCCTTCTGAGACATATTTATTGATAATAAGTAATATATTGCAGCTTCCTTCTTCTTGATTTTCTACTTCTGTCATAATTTAGTTGGGATTGAGCTGAGGAAAAATAAAGGTGTTAATTACTGATTTCCTTCATCTGCAGCACTCCAGAAGCTACTGACCCTGCCCCAGGGCCACTGATTTCCTGCCCAAGTAGACGGGTTTACACTGAGTCATCCATACGCTGATGGTCTCCTCACACAGGGTGAATGTGAACTAATTTCCACATAGACTTTGACACTATAAGGCTGAGCCAATGTTTGAGAACAATTTAATTTAATAATAATTTCACCCTCTATATGGGAAATGTATTATGAAAAGATGTTAACAAACACTCTCATAATAAAACATATTTCACAGGTAATAGGAGGAGTACAACATCTTTCTAACATAATAAAAAGTATTGAGGGCTGGAGAGATGGCTTGGCAATTAAGCGCTTGTCTGTGAAGACTAAGGACCTCAGTTCAAGGCTCCATTCCCCAGGACCCACATAAGCCAGATGCACAAGGTGGCTGGAGGCCTTGGCGTGCCCATTCTCTCTCTCTCTATCTGCCTCTTTCCCTCTCTGTCAGTCTGTTGCTCTCAAATAAATAAATAAAAATTAACAAAAATTAAAAATAGTATTGAAAAAAACAGTTCTAAGTAGCACAAAAGTATGTTACAAAGTTATTGTGAATCTTAAAGCAGATAATATTTATAAAATTACATTTTATATATGAGAAATTCAATACAAAATTGGTTTTATTCACATTCATGGGCATGTTCATATGCCAGGGGACAGAGTACAGTGTCATTAACCATTAAACATTATTTAAATTTGTTTGATAACACAGAACATATATGGGTAACAAAGTGATGTCTTCATAGCTGTTTTAGTTAGAAAAACCAAGGCTCCCTTGGCAATGTAAAATTAAGAGACTTTTTTTTTAGCACAGACCCCAAATACCTAGCACCAGGCCACCTTGAAGCTGGTAGGACAATTTCATGGTACCTTGAATTTTCTTATTTACTCTTCTCACTAATTCACTTAATCAGTTGATTTGACAAGCTCATTAGTTCAGCTACTCAACCTGTACAACTCATTTGAAAACCAACTATGTTTCAGATACTGCTAGCAATGTTGGTACAATGCTAGGAAAAGACAAACACATTCCTGTCTTTATGGACCTCACTGCATAGTGTGGGAGGTGACTAATTGTCAGATAATCCCAGAATCCATTGCAGATGTATAATTGCTTAGGGGAGAGAGAGAGAGAGAGAGAGAGAGAGAGGGAGAATTCTGTAGGGGTGCTGTAGTTATCTTCATGTTGCTTGAACAAAACACCCTATTAAAAGCAGCTGGTGGGCGGAAAGGTTTTTATTTTAGCTTACAGTCTCAAGGGGATGCTTCTTGATGGCAGAGCAAAGCATGGCATGAACAGAGGCTGGACATCACTTCTGTCACAGCAGATGGAAAACAGCAGCAGGAGAGTGAACCAAACCCTGGCAAGGGGAAGCTGGCTATAACATCCCTAAATCCAACAACATACCTCCTCCAGCAAGGCTCCACCTCTCAGATTACCATCAGTGGGGGAACCAAACATTCGGAACACATGAGTTTATGGGGTACATCTGATTCCAACTACCATAAAGGGCACATAATTTCTATATTTCACTTGAGTCGGGATAACTTCTTTGGGAGGGAGTCTCCTGGGTCAAATCTGAAGGATGAATGGGACTAGCTCAACTGTGACAAGGGGACCAAAGAACATTCTTGGCAAAGGAAAAGCTTGTGCAAAGGCCGTGAGACAAGAGGAAACACAGAGTATGACTAAACAGAGTGGCTGAATCACAGGGGTGAGTCGGAGGCTTGTGGAAGATGAAGCCAGATGGTTCATGGCAGCATGCATGGCCTGACAGCTGTTTTCAGGAGCTTGCAGCATTTCTAAGGAGCATGATGGAGACAGTTGCAAACAGACATGTCATGACTAGATCTACAGTTTTGGAAAGAGAAAAAAAAATCATTCTCATTGTAACAGGCAGATCAGACCAAAGTTTGACCAAGGTGATACAATGGTCTTTCTGTTGTTTCATGATCAAATCACCATAAATAGAGCAACTTGTAACAATGTCCCAGCCATGTATGTCAGAGGTCTGGACCCAAGACAGTTCAGTGCAGTTTTCTGCTTTGCATCTCACAAAGTAGAAATTGAGATATCTGATTTCTTAGGAAGAATTCATTTCCTTCTTTTGCCTTCCATCCAGCACTTCCCATCTGTAAGCAAGCACCACATAGCCAAGTGCTTTCCAACTTCCAATCTTGCAGACTTCCTCTTCCGCTGTCTCTTTCTTACTTCCTCTTCTGTCCTCAGTCGGGGGCAGTTCAGCTTCTAAGGGTTCTTGGTACAGAAGACTCACTGGGGAGTGCAGAGTACCCTTTTTGGAAGATCTCTAATCTCCATTCTTTTTAAAAGAATTTATTGACAACTTTTATACATGTGTATAATGAATTTAGATCATAACCCCCTTCCATTACTTTTTTGACCTCCTCCCTGTCTCCCTTCCTCTGAATCTCTTCTTCCCAAATAGTCCCTTTTCAACTTTGATGTCTCTTTTTTATTCTTATGTGTGGGTGTGTTCCACTGAGTTTAATTAGAGTTGCCTGCCTGGGCCTGGGAGGGGCACTATTTACCAGAGCATGTGGGTCTTACTAATAGCTATACCACTGCAGAAAATGTCACAGCTAGGTGAGTCCATTATGACCACTGCTGGCAAGTATATAATCAGAAGCCCAATCAAAATCAAGGTTCCTTAGAAGAGAAGGGACATGGATAGCCAACACCATCTCCACAAGGCTTGAATTTTAAAAGGCTTTGCACACCATGCTGAGGAAAGTGAGTACTATCTTGAAGGCCAAAGGCAGACCCTGAGTTTGACATACAAAGGTTGTGAGAAGTGGCTGTTCATTCCCAAAGATCTCCAAGATTCTGGATGTGGGGGAAGATTGTTTCAGAGTGACAGCTACTGATCAGTTCTTCTATTTACTGCAATATGAAAGGATGGGCCTGTGCTGTCTCCTTCATCTGTCAAGCTCTCCTTGACTTCAAAAGGCATATTATAAACAAAAGCAGTTCACAGGATGTGGAGATGAAAACAAGCTGTGGGCCTGGTTTACATGCCACAGGGTAGGAGAATTACAAGGCATAAACAAACAAGCCCTGTTTAGTTCTTAAAAATTCCACACATAGACAATTATTATCATGTTGCTATGGATCAAAAGTTAGCTCAAATGTGCAATTATCTTTATGGTCACAAGTAGTTTTTCTTGAATATAAAAAATTTCTCATCAAACCAAGATTAGTGATAAATACCCCATATGCAACTTACATTTAAATTCATATGTTTGCAATCTGATATGTTGATATATTTATGCTTAGTAGAGAAATAAGTGGAAACAGATCATCAGATTTCATCAGATTGGAAATTCTACTATGTAAGTTAAGCATTCAAATGAATTTTTTAAAAATTCAGTACGTTTGGAAATTATTAACTAGCCTTATGTATTATGTGTACTATACTGTCATTAAGTATTGAAATATCTTGGGATAAGCAAGACAATATTTTAATAAATAAACTATTACTTTAATGACTAGATAGCTATGAAACTATTATTTCTTACATGGAAATATCAGGAGAAAAATTTGAAGTCACAGTGTTTTCTATACAATCTTTCTTGCATATACCCTATAGTATATGAATAAATATTTTTATTACTTTAATTCAAAAACTTTTCATCATTCATTAAAAACATCTAGTTTCATGCAAGGGAGGGGCATATATGTTCTAAACCTTCCAGTACAAATATTTGCTTGACACCAGTTGCTAAGTCTACCCCACACTACTACTACAATCCCTAATGGGGACGAGCAGGAAGAAAGAAGCAGAGACTCACAAAGATACTAGGATTTATCCACATCCCTTCCCCAGAATAGATGAAAACCACATTGCTGACTGAATGATTTCAAAGTAATAAATGCAATTCCTTTCACAAAGAATACTGGAAATGATCAAATAAAAGGAAAAGAAGGGCTGGAGAGATGGCTTAGTGGTTAAGCACTGGCCTGTGAAGCTTAAGGACCCCGATTCTTGGCTCGACTCCCCAGGACCCACATTAGCCAGATGCACAAGGGGGCACACACGTCTGGATTCATTTGCAGCGGCTGGAGGCCCTGGTGCGACCATTCTCTCTCTCTCTATCTGCCTCCTTCTCTCTCTGTCTGTCGCTCTCAACTAAATAAATAAATAAAAATAACAACAATTTTTTTTTAAAAAAAGAAAAAAATCCTATAGAAACTCTTCCTTTGCTTTTCTCTTCCTTCCTCCTCCCTACTGCCTTGTTGACACAGGCCATCTGGGTTGTCTGCCACCTTGACTGTCACTCTTAGTTTGGTTAGAGCTGCTTTACCTCCAAGCTTCTCCAGCTGTGTTCATCTGGGTCATCTGGGAAGCCCAGCATGTGAAAGATAGATTTGGGGAGCCATCTAAGGATAATGCAAGGAGAGGGATCAGTACTGGAGAGCAAGGCTTCTCCCCACCCCAACCTACACACAGACCTGTGCGGGGAGAATGAGGAGGGGTGGGAATGGCAAGGCTCAGTGGCAACATAGTTCTGAGAAGTCTTGGCCAAGCAGATGAGCGAGAAGTCCCCAAGTCACTGAGGTTTCCCACCAAATAAGTCTTTGTTGGTCAGTAGTCGTGGCTTTGGAGTGGACCTGTTGTGACCCCGAGGAGTGACTTCTGGAGACAGTCCACCTGCTTTGCCCTCAGTGCAAGAGCTCTTGCCTGGATGTCTGAGCAGGGCTTTCCCGTGGCCTCTTGTAACATGAACTCTTCCTCTGGGGAGAAACCAATGAGCAGTTAAAATATTGCTATTCCCAGGCAAAGACCCATGACAGATTAAAGTCTGATCTCATCCAAGTTTCGCCTGGCAAACTGATGAGGTTATCGGGTTTCCTTACAGAGCATGGGCAAGGGGTTACTTACTTATAGGAGCATGAAGACCCAAAGCAGCCATAGCACTGAAAAATCTCATCCCCATATGGCAAATGACTTTCCAGTAGCTGCATAAATGGTGCTCCCTGCCTGATCTTCTGTCCTGCATATACTTTGTCTCTTCCTAAGACCACAAGACCTCATGTGCCCTGTATACAACTAGCACAGTGGATATCTGCAGATGATCCTCCCTGCATTTTCTACATAGAGCTATATGAGTGGTCTCAGCTGCCTCTGGTAAAGATGACCATAGTTGTTCTTCTCATATGACAGTTTCACACCACCATACTAGCATCACCTTTCCCATGCTAGATAGAATCATGTCATGTCCCTGTGTGAAGGCCTTCAAGGCTCCATATTGGCTAGTGAGTCATGCTCTGGCATGCACTGAAGGTGCAGCAGGGGCACAGGTTTCATCACACTGTCTACTTGTAGCATCTCCCTCTTTAATCCCATCCTGCAGCCATGAACAACTTTGTACCAGACCTTGAACTCCCAATGCACTATGAAGCAAATCCTGGTATGAGCTGTCCCTGAACCTTCACACTATATATCTCCTGTAATGAGCCTCCCTGTAATGAAGGTATTAGGGTTCAGGAGAAGTCCTTGAACCCCAAACTTTGAATCTGTGTCTGTATTTTAAGCAAAAAAAAAAAAAAAAAAAAAAAAAAACAAAACAAAAAAAAACTGGATAAACCAGATCTAGGAATGGTTCGAGGATCAAGGAAGGGAAGGGAAAGTGGCCAGGTTGAGGGAGAATTCACCACGTGGTCCAGGAGCCCATGTGAGTGAACAAACATGGGCCTTGGAAACAAAAATGCGAAAAAAAGGTCTTTCAAAAGAAATCAAGAGGGCTGGAGAGATGGCTTAGCAGTTAAGCGCTTGCCTGTGAAGCCTAAGGACCCCGGTTCGAGGCTCGGTTCCCCAGGTCCCACGTTAGCCAGATGCACAAGGGGGCGCACGCGTCTGGAGTTCGTTTGCAGAGGCTTGAAAGCCCTGGCGCACCCATTCTGTCTCTCTCCCGCTATCTGTCTTTCTCTCTGTGTCTATCGCTCTCAAAAAAAAAAAATAAAATAAAAAAATAAAAAAATAAAATAAAAAGGCCTTAAAAATATCTTACCAGCATGGAGACCCAGGTGTGGAGGGAACAGGAGGGAGAAGTTCCCTTTAGTGAGCCCAAGTAAGATTCTCGAAATTAGGGCTCTGGAAGAGGTTGATACACCTGTATCCGGTGTGTAGCTCATTGGCCTAGGCCTAGAGAAGGGGTCCACCCACATCTAGGAGGGATACACCCTTGACAGATCCGATTATATGAGATCAGGTGGTGAGTCCTGCAACTGAGGTAGGCAGGGGGAGCTGAGGATGTGAAGTAAGGTTTTTCTCTTTGTGAGCTTGTTCCCTGTACCAAAGCTACCCGTCTAGACATCCCCACATACCGCTCATCTTTGCACATTCAGACAATAAGACTCTTCTCCATTGAGCTATATTTCTTGAGTCATTTCTTCATGATGATCATGTCTCCTTGTAGCTCAAGTGCCACAGTGTACAGATGTTTGTTTGGTGTGGTTTTATTTTGCTTCATGTTTTTTCTTCAAAAATCTAGTGGGGCTTCTAGAAGACAGGAACTATATTTGGGCCATCCGAGGCCATGCATGTGATCATTTGGCATGTGTATATGATACTAAAGTAGACTAAATGCAGGAGAGGGCATTGGTTCATGAATGTGAGAAGGAAGTTGGAATTATCATCTCATGAACCTTAAATGTATTTCAACACAAGAGGCTGGGTGAATCCTCTGCTTCTTAACGAGACACTACAGATTATTCTTCCTGGAACTCAAGACACATAGTGGCTAGAGGATTTGAAAGTTAAGTACCAGGGAAACAGGTAGATAGTCAAATCTGTGTTTTGTTTTTTTTTTTCCATGTAAATCTTTCCTTCTTTTCTCATGTGTGTTAAAAGGGTACAAGATCCACCTAATTATTACATAAAGACTGAACTGTGAGGTTTTTCATATCTGCCCATATTTATCTTTGGACTTCTATCACCGCAGGAAGGCATGGCATGGAGTGGGTGCAGAGCTGTAATCCAGGGTGCTGTGCAGTGAGGGAGGAAGTGGACAATATCACTAAATCAGACACATGATTATGAGAGGATTATTGCCAGGAAGTCAAAGAAAAAATACGATAATGAATAAACAGCAGAAGGCAAATAGGCAGATGTCAGGATGCAGAAATAAAAAACAGAGTGGAGTAATCTGCTCTGTAATGGTCAGTTGGATTGGAATATTTTGGGCCTTGCAATAAGAAGTAGAAATATTAACTGGATTCAAGATATCAAGGCTTCATCGTATTCTCACCTTTTACACAGAGCTGTACCCATAGTATATAACTTGTTTCTGGTTGTTAAGCAGTTCTAATGCACTTGAGAACATATGTACAAACACACACACATAGTTTAATTATGACATGGTAGAAAATGAAAGTGAGTTTCTATGCTTAATTCATCCATAAGTCATGGTAGATGGCTGTATGAACTTTTCCTAAGGAGACATAAACATATGTGCCTTCAGACAGCACACCACTGGCAGACCAAAGTAACCATTTTACCAAAGTTCAGCTTGCTGAACCAGTGAGTCTATTGGGCTTTCTTTACAGAGCATGAGCGAGGTGTTACTTGCAGGAAAGTGGATGACCCCAAAGCAGCCACATCACCAAAAAGTCTCACTCCAGCATGGATGGCGATTTCCTCATAGCTGCATAGATGGAATCTGCCTTCAAATAACTTTCCACGTAATATAATACCCCCTGAAACCATGAGATCATATGCTGCTGGGGCAGAAATACATACAGCTGGCAGAAAGGAACAGGAAGGAGTGGTTGAGATCCCAGGTGAGAGTCTCATGATCCTCTACACCACTTCTTTTTATGAAGAAAATAAACAGGCCTATTTTTTGTTTTTAAGGAAGGGCTTCGCTCTATCCCAGGCTGACCTGGAACTCACTCTGTAGCTCCAGGAAGGAACAGACCCAATCTTGAAGGTTCCTTGAGATGTTAGAGCTTCTGTGATGAAGATGGTAATGGTTGCTATGCTTGGGGGACAGTGTTCTTCAACATGACTTAATGTGCAAAATATACTCCAGGTCTGTTCCTTTATCCATTTCTATCCCATTACTACACAAACTTGCTCATCTCCTTTGGACCCATAACTTCCTAAAATGGTTTCCTTACGTCATCTTCTATGTCATCATGATCCATTCTCTGTGCAGTGGCCACGGAAATCTTTCAAATAATACAAATCATGGATTTCTGCATTTGGATGAATTCATTTTCCATTAATACCCATCAAATGATATACATGTATGACCTAGAAGGGTCCTGTAAATATAGATCCTCCTTCTAGATTTTGGAAGAGAAGACATCCCAGGACCCCATGGTTTCAGGGTATGCACAGGAAAAAGACAGGCCCTTGCCTTCTTCCTAGCGCCGCCTTCCCCTTGCCTCTCTGTCCCTGCCATGCTGCAGCTGGGCCTGCTTTCATTCTGCTCCTGCACAATGCCATTCTTGGTTCCTCCTTAGTGCCTTGAACAGCGGTGTTCTTTCCAAGGCTGCTGTCTTCTTTAAAAATACATTTTCTTTTATGTTTTGTAAACATGTTAATCATACATATTAATGGGTTCAGTGTCATATTTCAGGCCATGCATGCACTGTGCCTGGCTTAAATCCATCTAGCCTTTCCTTTAGCCATCCTTTCCACCCCCTTGTTTTTGACTTTTTGTAAATCACTAGTCTATATGCAAGTTGATTTTCTTTTTAACTTCCACTTATGAGTGTGAGAACATGTGGTACTTGTCTTTCCGTGTCTGGCTTTTTAGTTAACATAATGTCCTTCAGTTCTATCCATCTTGCTGAAAATGTCCAGTCTACAAAGGAGGAAGTCCTTCATAACTCTCTTTGAGGTGCTAGGTTGATGTCTTGTGCATGGTTAGATCCTCATTCAAGAATTGTCAAATAAATTAACAAAAAATACTTTTAGAGAGAAAAAGACCACATGAAAGCTAAAAGCACTTAGAGTTCTTGAGGGAAAAGATACTGTTTCCTCTAAAGAATGGTGAGGACGTAAAGGCATGGAGGTGATGATATGCATGATTCCTTCCAAGAGAATCTTCTGGTGTGCCTGGATCAGAAGGCACACAGAACTGAAAGTGAGGTGTGCGTCAGGTCAGGTAGTGGAGTGTGTACAGAGTCAGAGAGCAGAAGAGAGTCATGATATTGCCAAATAGTATGTGTCGGCATGTACATTACACAGACACACACACACACACATACACACATAGTAAATTATATAAATGTGTATGTATGTATGCATGCATAAACCTCTTGCCTTGGGAAATGAACCACTGAAATTCTATTGGGTACCTGAGAGCTAGGCTCTCATAACTATTTATCATTTCATTTTTAACTTTTTGGATAAAATTATCATCCCCGAATCATGCACATAATGAAAAAAATCAGTCATCCCCATATATTTCATTTTTATGTCAGTGTTGATGATTTTATTTTAGTTTTTTTGGATCAGCTTTCTCATGAAGTAGCTTGCTATTTTGATAGAGAAGTTCCCTGAATTATTCAATCTAGGAATAGTTTTCATTTATTTGACATTTTATTTTCTCTCAGGAATAGCCCTCATAGAATATGCATTTCTTTTCCTTGAATAAGATAATGTATTTGAAAGTAATTTGCAAACCATCAGATGCTACCAAAAATGGAAGGGAGAGTGACTACCTTTAAATGACTTAGGGGACATAAACTACTGACAGCCTCATCTTATTGCTCCAGTTGTCCTTTTTCTCACCATAGGAAGAACTATTTCATTATTTCTGGGGATTAATCCCTATACAGTCAAAAGGCAAATTTGTTTGTTTATACATTGCCCAGTTACTAATGCCAAGAAAACTAATGAAACCATGTTTATAATATCTAATGTAAATCTTTGTTTAACAATCAGTCTTAGTGCATTTTTTTTTTACCAGAATAACAGAATTTAAATTCTGCCAATTTAAAAGAGTGCTTATTTTTTAATCCCCCTCTGGGTTCTTCTCTGATTGGCACAGAATGTCTACATGCAGAGTCAGGGAGAGCGGCAATTTCTGTGAACACCCAAGATTGCAGTGTGGGCAGCAGATATTGCCCAAATAAGTAGGTAGCATGTAAGCACAAGTGCAAACTTCTTTTTTAAAAAATAATTTAGCAGGGCATGGTGGCACACGCCTTTAATCCCAGCACTTGGGAGGGAGAGCTAGGAGGATCGCCATGAGTTCAAAGCTACTCTGAAAGTACATAGTAGTCAAGTCAGCCTGAGCTAGAGTGAGACCCTACCTCGAAAAACCAGTATATATATATGTATATGTGTATGTCTATGTAGGGGGCTGGAAGGATGGCTTGGCAATTAAGGCATCTGCTTGTGAAGCCAAAGGACCCAGGTTCAATTTTCCAGGACCCATGTAAGCCAGATGCACGAGGTGGTGCATGCGTCTGGAGTTCGTTTGCAGTGCCTGGAGGCCCTGGCCTGCGCCCATCCTCTCTCTTTCCCTCATTTTCTCTGTCAAATAAGTAAAAATAAAATAAAAACTATTTTTAGTGATTTATTTGAGAAAAGAGAGAGACAGAGAACAAGAGGCAAACACACACACACACACACACAGAAAGAGAGAGAGAGAGAATATAGATATACCAGGACCTCCTGCCACTGCAGACAACTGTGCCACTTTGTGTATTTGGCTTTACATAGGTACTGGGAAATCAAAGTTGAGCTATGAGGCTTTGCTAACAAGTGCCTGTAACTGCTGTCATAGTCAGCTCCACACTGCTGGGATGAGCGCCAAACCAGATACAGTTTATACAAGGAAGGGATTATTATTGAAGCTTACAGGTCCACAGGAAGTTCCATAATGGTGAAAGGAGCTGGCCTCCTTTACCAAATCCATGCACCACAGAGCAAGCAACCAGCAACAAAACACCAACAGGAAAACAGCAGGCACCCAGGCAGAACTCATTCTGTATACCTTGGACTGGAATTCAGATCTGCCCCCACTGACATGCTCCCACTGCAGCAGGAATTTGCCTGCTAGAGGCAGAAGCTGAAAATTCAATTTTAATAACACCCGAGTCTATTAGAGGACATAAATCCAAACTACCACAACTGCTGAGCCATCTCTCCAGCCCCCACAAATACAAGCTTCTAAGAAGATAAGGGTAATAAGGGTAACAAGGACCCTGACTGCCTTAGGAACTTATCTAATAGTCCAGATGAACATGGACTTGGAATTCAATGATGACAGTAATATCTAATCCTTGCTGAGCTTTTTATGTATGTATGTATGTATGACTTCATGAGATTGAGAATCATACTCATATTAATTTTATAGCAGAAGAAACAAAGATATAGGGAATTTAAAATGCCAAGTGATGGATCTAGGAAACAAATCATGCCTGTCTAATCCCCAGATATTTTATATATAAATAATATAACATATACTTATACATAACATATCTTATTACATATTCCATACTATTTTGTCTTGATATATATTCCAAATAAATTAATATATTATATGCATTCCAAAGACATAATATGCTTTTTGTGTTTATATATATTTAATTTTGGTGTGTGTTGATATGTACATTTACATGTATACGTGCATGTTTGTATTGGTATGGATTCACATGTGTGTATGTGGGTTCACACATGTATGTGCATGGTGATTTGTTTGGGTGAGGTGTCCCCATAAACTCATGTGTTCTGCATGCATACCATGTGGTGGTAATTTTGGAGGTGAAGGCTTTCTGGAGAAAGTGTGTGGTTAGGGCAGGCTTATAGCCAGCTTCCTCTAGCCACAACACAGCTCACTCTCCCGATGCTGTTTCCCACCTGCTGGGGTGGAGATGCTGTCCACCTCTGCTCACGCCATGCTTCCCCTGCCATCATGGAGCTTCCCTCTGGGACTGTAAGCCAAAGCCAATCCGCTCCGCCCATCAGCGGCTTTTGGTCGGGTCTTTGTGCCAGCAACATGAAGGTAACTGCAACAGTGTGCGTGGCATGTATATATGGAGGCCAGACTCTACCTTATTTATTGAACAAGGTGAATTCAGAACTCATTGATTTGGCTAGTTTATCTAGTCAAGTTGGCCCAGTGATGTACTTGTACAGATAACATGGAACAAATGGTTCATCAGAGTTAATTTGTGGAGATAAGATTTCTTTTATTAGGTACGTTGAATGTGAAGAAAGGGTTGGAGAGATGGCTCAGTGGTTAAAAGTGCTTGCTTGTAAAGCCTGGCAGCCAGGGTTCCAATTCCCCAGTATCCACATAAAGTCTGGAGTTCATTTGCAGTGGCATGAGGACCTGAAATGCCATTCTCTCTCTCTCTGTTTGCAAATAAACAAATAAAATGAATCTTAAGAAAAATGTGTAAACACTTTGAGAACACCATTATTATGCAATTACTTTTTTCTTTTGTATTACCTCATCCTTTTTGGTCTGATATAATCCATTTCAAATCTGCCTATATACTTTCCACACTTTTGTAAAAATGCCTCATTTTAAGGACAGTGAAAAATTGGACTGTAGAGATGGCTTAGAAGTTAAGGCACTTGCTTGCAAAGCCTGACAACCAGAGTTCATTTCCCCAGTACCCACGTAAAACCAGATACACAAAGTGACACATGCATCTGGGTTTCTTTTTGCAATGGCTGGAGGCCCATTCTCTGTCTGCCTCCCTTCTCTCTCCTTGCAGTAAATACATCAATATTTCTACAAACAGCACAGTGAAAATAGGGGCTAGAGAGATGGTTCTGTGGTTAAGAACACTTCCTTGTAGGCATAAGGGCCTGAGGAAGGCTGAAGAGATTGCTTGAGTTGAATCCCTATGCCCACATAAATAGCTACACACATCTCTAGCCTCAGTCCCATAGAGGAGTAGAGACTGGAAAATCAAAGGGGCTGAATTAAAAATGGAAAACTCTAGGATTAGAGACTATGGCTCAAATAAGAATGGGTAGAAGGGCTATAGAATGGATAACCAATGTTCCCCTCCCCCTCCAGCCATGACTGGTGAGTGCATGGGGTGCTGCATGGGCACATTCATGTGCATACAAAATCACACACACACACACACACACACAGAGAGAGAGAGAGAGAGAGCGAGAGAGAGAGAGCACATGCAAAGCAAAATAGTAATGAAAATGACACATGTCTATCTGTTATTTTCTGATTGCCATTTCATTATCTTTATAGCTGAAGGAAGGATGTCTCAAGCAAAGTGAAGATGAGAATTCCCTGAATTGTACATAGGAGAACAGGAGAGTTTTATTAGGAAATACAAAACCCTAGAACTCTGCTATCTTTTGATTCAGTAAAATCTAAACCTGTTTTCCTCTAGGGCATTATGAAATTCACAGGTGTTAAATCAAGATTTTCTGATATAAATGGGCATGGGCTCTCTTGACAATTTTACCTATTTTGAATTCTGCCAGGGTACTATACATTTGTCTGGAGGGCCCTTCAAAGAGTGGGTGTTATAAATCAATTTTTCTTTAAAAAAAAAAAAACCTTTTGGAATTAGAACTATTATCCAAGATCCATTAGACATAATCCTCCCAATCTTCATTTTAATCAAGTGTGGTTTTATGAAGCACTGTACGTTTTTAACAGCCAGCCCTCTATTCATTGTAATTCAAGGTGGTGCTGCTGCCATTCGTAAATCACTCGTTCTGTGCTCCTGCTTTCTAATACTAGCCTAACCTTTTGCTATATCTCCCTGTCAAAACATTCCAATCTGATTTGATGCAATTTTATTCGACATATGTGCACTCCTGCCTAGCCTACAGAATAGCAGAAATAATTGACTACATCTGAGTAGCATTTTCTCCAAACACCTGTTCTCATTGAAGCCTCAAATACATGGAAAAATCCTGACAATCAAGTTCATCATTAAGAACTTTTCATGGGCACAGCAAAGAAGATGCTGACTGTGTATAGCAGCTCATCAAAGTTGGGTGGATAAGGGAAGCTTTCTTTATTCACCAAGCGTGCCAAAAGGTCTCACTTCTAAGCTAGCTCAAACATGATTCACCAGTGGTTCCCACTGGTGGCAGACTAGCACAAAAGACCACATTTTTAGGCCTTATCAAATGGCAGCCCACACCACTTCTTACTTATATCCAGTTGCCTCTGGTGTTCCTAAGACATAAATCTTTTCCAGGTGCCAGATCACACTTGCCCAGTCAGCTCTCAAAAAGTTGTGTGAGACTCCCTGACAAGATATAAAAACTGAAGTTTTCACTCACTAGAGAGGTAACTAGTGGCAACAGCTTTCATCATTACCTGATTCTTGAAACACAAATGATATACTTTGATTGACAATTGTTTACCTCCTGCCTTCTATTTTCATACTTATCCAGACACAGAAGGACATAGGAAGACATGATGGTCAACTTAAGCTGTTCTAAAAGCCAGATAAAAATTAACTATTTGGGGCTGGAAAGATTGCTCAGTGGTTAAAGGTGCTTTGTGGCAAAACCTGATGGGCCTGGATTGATACCCCAGTACCTGCATAAATCCAAGTGCACAAAATGGTGTGTGCATTTGGACTGTGTTTGTAGTGGCAGGAGGCATGCCCATTCATTATCTCTCCTGAATAAATAAATAAATAAATAAATAAATAAATAAATAATATTTTGGGCTTGAGGGATTGCTTAGTGGTTAAGGCACTTGCCTATGCAGTTTGAGGACTCAGCTTTAATTCCCAAGGAGCCACGTAAGACAGATGCATATGATGTATATGGAGTTCCTGTGCAAAGGTTAGAGGCCCTGGTGCACCCATTCTCTCTTTCTTTACTAAAATAGATAATAATGAAATTTTTAATAAAAATGTTAAGTGTCTAGCCAAAGCTGATTCCATAAAGATGCATAAATATTATGTCTCCATAAAAAATTGTCTGTAAAGAAGTCTATGTGTCTTGTATAATTCAACATGATCATCTCTTCCTTTCTTCCTCCTCTGACAATAGTCATGATATTCTTTTACTTGAAAAATGGCTTACACTTGTTCACTGGGGTACTTGAGATAGTCTTCAAAAGAAAATGGAATGCTCAGCTGCTAAGGAAGTATTTGCTCTCCTCAAATATTTTCCAGCCACTTGAATTTTCCAAAAAGACTTAATTTTCCTTTTAATATCCATCCTATGGACACAGTATCAGATTTCATTATTATTCATAATTTCCTTACATCAGAGGAGCAATTTAGGGGTCAATTCTTTTAAAAGTATACTTACTGCTTTTTTTTTACTGGGTAGCCCAGGCTGGCCTTGAACACCTGATCCTCCTGCCTCTGCCTCTTCAGCAATATCCTACCGGCGTGCACCACCACATCCAGCACTTACTGCTTTTTATTGTTTCTAATATTGATATACACTAGAAAGAGTAAAGGATATTTTCTGTTGTTTATCTAGGAAAGTATTGTGATGTCACTGAAAAGAAAGACCTCAAATGTACCACAAGTCCCCATGGGAAAATTGGACTTGGCCTCTGTGTGGCTGGGTGCCATGGACCCAAATTAGAAACACAAAATGCACAGTATCGCTCTGTAATGATTTTCTGTGTAACAAAGGAGCTGAATGAGTGTATTGTGTGCATCGAGTATTGTGGTACTGTGCATAAACACTAAGTTACTCTCATGGAAGGTAACTGGGCATGAACTCAAGGGCTGTGGCCCGAGAAAAGAGGGCGGACCTTAGTGTAAACAGGCACAGAATAAAATTTAATAAATTAAAAATATATGGCAGCTCTGGGGTATTCCTTCTACATCAGGATGCTTAGAGACACCAATTATATCCCTGAATTTCTATTTGAAGGATTAAATAATGAAAAATGTTTATAGATCTCCCAAGAGTACTCTCTTGAAGTTTTACACAGAAGTGCCGGAAGGTAAGAATAGAAATATAAACATTCACAGTGCATCTACTATTTCACTCCACTTCACTTAATGAGTTTTCTTACATGTGAGGATCCAGTTTGATCAACTATAGTTATGTTAGTTGTAACACCCTTGTTGCCCGCCAGTGACCTGGCATTCATTCTAAGCCCTTAAGGATAAAAACAAAGTCATTAAGTTAATTGGCTGAACAATTCACACCGCTCTTTGTACCTGAACTGTTTCTCAACTGACATTTGGCATATTAATAGTTTTGTAGACAGCCAAGAGCATTCTGGTTGGTCAAAAGCCACCTTTGTTTAGTCGGAGTCCTCTTGTCTTTTCGGTACCCTAGACATACTTTTGTATACAAGTCTCTATATTAATTACTTTTTCTTGATGTTGTGACCAAGTACCATAATCCACTTGTAAATATGGTGGGTTGCCACCCTGATGAGAGCTATAAACATACCACAGTGGAATGCATCACAGATAGGGAAAGGGAGGGGCTCAGTGGAGAAAGGCACTTGCTTCCAAAACCTGCCAACCCCAGTTCAATTCCAAGTTGCCCCAGAGGCTCTGTGCATGTACAAACAAATACATAAACGTTTTTAAAAATTCAAGAGGAAGTGAAAGGGAATGTGCCAGATGAAGGGCACCAGGTCAGAATTCTGTCAGTAGACAACATTTGAATGGCAGTCAGGATCACAAGGAGGAAGCCATAGGTGAGGGGGTGGAAGAGCAAACCACAGGCTTGGTGGTGTCCCTCTAAAACAGCTCCACTGAAGCCTGATTATCAACATGATTGGCACCTTTAAAAAGTGATGTGTGTTGGAAGTTGCTAATAAAAATTTGAAAAAAAAAAGAAGTGATGTGTTCATAATTGGGTTGTCTCCTAGAAAACAAAATTAAAGCCCCCAGAAGAGATTTTCTGGCCGTGCCATCTTCTGCCCCATGAAGACAGCGGACCTCCTATCTGGAGGACTCAGCTAAAGGACCCAGCTAAGAAGCAGGGAGGCCAGATCCCACCAGACATGCAAACCAGGTGCCACCTTAATCTTGGGCTTCCTAGAATCAGAGTTATGAAGCATAAATCTCTATTCATGGGCTGGAGAGTTGGCTTTGTGGTTAAGGTGTTTGCCTGTGAAGCCAAAGGACCCAGGTTTGATTCCTCAGGACCCACGTAAGTCAGATACACAAGGGGCACATGTGTCTGGAGTTCATTTGCAGTGGCTACAGGCCCTGGTGCATTCATTCATTCTTTCTTCCTTCCTTCCTTCCTTTCTTTCTTTCTTTCTTTCTTTCTTTCTTTCTTTCTTTCTTTCTTTCTTTCTTTCTTCCTCTCTCTCTCTCTCTCTGCTTTCTTTTCTCTCTTTCTCTCTACTTGCAAATAGATAAAAATTAAAAAATTTAAAAAATCTATATTCATGATAAATTACACAGTTTTAGGCTAGAACCAATGGAGCCTGGAGAGATAGCCCATTAGTTAAAGGCACTTTCTTACAAAGCCTGAAGGCCTGGGTTAGATTCCCCAGTAACCAAGTAAAGCCAGATGCACAAAGTAGCATATGCATCTGCAGTTTGTTTGCAGTAGTAAAAGGCCCTAGCACACCAATACTCACATAATCTCTCTGTCTGCTTCTCTCTTAAATAAATAAATAAATAAATAATATTTTTTAAACATAATTGTACCAATGAACTAAAACATAGGCTTAGAGTTTCTTCTGAGCCATGGAGACCTGTATGCATATAATGAATTGATAGGGTAAGAAGTGATGGGCTTGGACAGGTCATAATACACCATAGGGCACAACATACGAAAGGGGGTATTTATTGCAGTCTCTAAAGGAAGCCACTAGAATTTTCCAGCACACAACCATTGTGATCTTATTTGAGTTTAAGAAAGCAGCCTTGCACAGTTGCTGTACCTTCTGCTTCTAGTGTGTGAACGGGTTCTATGGAGCAAGGTTAGCAGTGCTTTGAGGAGCCCTTGGCAGAGGTGTTGGGAAATACCCCCACCGCTTGGGCAGAGTGATAGCAGTGAGGCTGGCAAGAAGCTACCGAGGTAGAACTGATGAGACTTGAAGATAGATTGAACAAGGAGAAAGCAACTGAGCCAGTGACAGAGGTGACTTACTGTTTTTAAAGAAGAAAGTAAAAACAGAACATTTTTAAAGGGGAGGTATGAGGGTGAATTTCTGAGTTCTATGGAGGCTTGAGTCCAAGGGAATCGTGTTTATCTGGAGGTTACTTGTGGGGTGCTGGGGCTTCATCACTGTGGCAGAAACGGGGATGGGAAGGTAGTGCTATGAGCTTGCAGCTGAGGGTGATAACAAGCAGCTCTGGAAAGAATAAAGCTTAGTGGTATCATTATAGACAGTGGTAGCTTAGAAATATTCCAGAAACTCGTACCATGCCAGTTGTGCCAGGACACTGCTGCACTTATCAAATGCAGAACATCATCTAACCCTGAGAGCAATGGCATGCCAACCAAGCAGTCACAGAGTGCACTGCGTGTATTTTAACGACTTATTTATATAGTATATACACAAAGTCCAGCCCCCACACTAGAAAGAAAGAAAAATCCAAGTTTGATTTCAAATGAATGAGACAACAGCTGCAAGGTGGATAAATATGACCATGAGGAGCCAGAGAGAAGATGTGCGCAATTATCAGAACCACAGAGAGAATATGGGTGTAGTCATCTTAACAGAGAGAGAAAGCCCCTTTCTTAGGAGAGCTAGCTAAAAATGTTTAAGCTTTGGTTTAGAAAATGTTTGCATGTTTACATTTGAATACAAAGGTGTGGTTTTCAGGAAGTTCAGTTAAATATAGTGAATTAGCAAAGTTTATTTGGACTTTAATGCTAGGAAGAGACTGTTTCTCAGCATCAAATCTGTACTGGGAATAGATCACTCTTTTGAGTGTAGAAGCTTATGGGAAGAAGCAACATGTCTGTGTTTAATAGTATGAAAAGTGAGGAGTTGAGATGTCAACAAAGCTGTAATTAAGCTCACTCATTTATCCACTTGACACATTTATGGTCATGCTCAAAAATACACGGTAGATCTTCAAACTTCCCTGAGGTCAGAGACCACAGTCAATGTGTCTTTCGATTTGCAATCAGTTTCTCTAAGTGCTCAGCACACATTTGTGAATAAAGTGGCTAATTGTCCGGTGAAGGAGAAAGTAACCATGGGTATGGGAAGCCTTGGGACAAGGTAGAAGTCTAACTTGTCCTTTAACAGACAGATTGTCTCCACAGAAATGAGAAGATGTGAGGAACTGCACCTCCTATTAAATGTGTAAGATTTGCCTATGAATCTAAATGTGGACAAGCTGACTGAAGATTACTGAGTTAGTTATTTATTACGTAATTTATTTAGGACTCACTGAGCCGCAGGCATTGTGCTAAACCTTACGCATTCATTGCAAAATAAAACACAGATAATCTTTACCCTCAGAAAGCTTACAGTCTGGTGGGGAAGACATACAAGAAAAAATAGATACCTGAATAATAGAAAAGCAACAATAAGAAAGACAACTCACATTGATAGAAGATATTGAGGAAGTGAGAAGTTGATGAGGGTTATCAGGAAGAGCAGGCAGCTCAGGGGTAGAGGATTTGGAGGGCGTAGTGAGGGTAGCTGAGGGCCCAGGCAGAGGACAGCAGACAATACAACAGGAAATACACCAACTCCTGGGGGAACTGAAAAGATGATTTGTAGATCAACCTGTGTGCGTGTAGTTTGTGTGGCATGGTGTGTGTGTGGGGGGGGGGTATATGTTGATGTGTGTGCCTTGGGTACAGACGTTCCTCCTATGCACATGTGGCCAGAAAAGGATATCACATATCTTTGTATCACTTTTTCATGGTGTTTCCTTGAGCGGAGACTCTCACTAAACACAGAGCTGCTGTTTTTAACTCAGACTGGCTGGCCAGAGAGCTCCAGTGACTCTGCTGTCTCCACCTCTGGCCCTCACAGGACTGGGGTACACACACAGCTTTTTTTTTGTGGGTCCTGAGACTCAAATTCAGTTCTTCTCAGGCCCTCATGTTTACACAGTAAGTGCTCTCACCTGCTGAACCATCTTCCAAGACCCCAAAGTTCAACCTTTAATGCTTGGCTTTGAAGAAAAAGGGAATATCTAAGCCTGCTGTGGTGGCCACACATCAGTACCAGGACTGGGAAGGCTGAGGCAGGAAGATCATGAGTTTAATGCCAGCCTGGGTTAAATTATGAGACTCTGACTTTAAAAAGAAAAATGGGGTCTAGGGAGATGGCTTAGCGGCTAGGGTGCTTGCCTGAGAAGCCAAAGAATCGTGTTCTAATCTCTGGTTACCACTAAACCAGATGCACAGTGATGCAAGCGCACAAGGTCACACATGCACACAAGGGGGTGCATGTGTCTGGAGTTTGTTTGTAGTGGCTGAAGGCCCTGGCACGCCCAGTCTCTCTCTACCTCTTTCTCTCTCTCCCTCTCCCTCTCTCCCTCTCAAAATTAAAAAAAAAAAAAGGGATATGTAAACCAAGGAAGTAATTAACAATAGTCCTTCCTTTAATAAACATGCATTGATCATCATTATTTGGGGTGTATGTGGCTATAGTAGTAAGCTTACATTTTAGAAGGGGCAGATAGACCAGGAAATAAGCAGCTCAAGCAATTTGACTTTTGTTTTGTTTTGTTTTTTCGAAGTAGGGTCTCGCTGTAGCCTACGCTAACCTGAAACTCACTATGTAGTCTCAGGATGGCCCTGAACGGCGATCCTCCTACCTCTGCCTCCCAAGTGCTGGGATTAAAGGTGTGCACCACCATGCCAGGCGCAACTTAACTTTTAACAAACATTATTTATTTGCAATGAGATACAGAATGGGAGCACCAGGGCCTCTAGCCACTGCAAACAAACTCCAGATACATGCACCATTTTGTGCATCTGGCTCTACGTGGGTACTGGGGAAGTGAATTCGGGTTATTACGTTGTGCAGACAATTGTCTTAACTACTAAGCCATCTCTCCAGGCCTAGTTGAACTTTTGATCATGGTAGGCACATGAGGAGCACAAAATGTCCTAGGAGTGTGGAGGACAACTTCAGTCCAGGCAATCGGAGAAGACTCTAGGAGTAGAAGGCAGCTGGGCAGCACGGAACAACAGCATTGCGGCTCAGCATGTGAGAGCTCCGAGGGCTGCTGCTCCTGCCTGGCTTTCTCTGGGATGGTAAAGGCTGAGGATAGTCTGCGGCCCCACATAGGGCTGGTCCCTGCATCGCTTATCACACAGCCACACCTCACTCTGTCTTGTACAAAGGACCCTACCACATCCAGGAAGCCAAGAGCATTCCTACCTCTCCTCTTGCTCCTCTCCTCTTGCCTTTTTTCTTTCTGTCACAACAACTTATCTTCCCACTTTAGCCATTACTACCTCCTCCTTCTGAACTGGGTTCAGTGAAATGCTGCTGGGCAGGAAGAACCCCAAAAAGCCAAGAGCAGGAAATCTGTGTGAAGAAGGAGGTCAGGTCAGGAAATGGGTGGGGCACAATTCACTACCAAGACCAAGATTCGGTTCAACAACCCGTTGCCAGTTTCCTGCTGTGGGACCTGCCTGCGTACGTGGAGGGCGCGCTGGGGGAGGGGGAGCTCGGGGCCAGGTGCCATGTCTTCCTCAGATGTCTGCATGCTGAACTGAAAAGGTGAGCTCTAAATTCAGAAGCAAATGTGCAGGCATGTATGTGCAAGGTAAAAGTGAAATGGAGAATTCAGCTCTCAAATCCACCCCTAGATCTTCTCATGCTGCTATTAAAGATGTACTGAATTTTATCAAGTTAGCATTTCATGTAAAACTATTGGAATGCACATACATATTTTTCATGTGTGGGGGTATATGTGTATGCATAGGTACATGTGCATGCATGTTCATGTTCATGTAAGGTTCAGATAAGAGGGTGGGTGTCTTCCTCAATCTTTCTCCAGCTTACTTTTTGAGATAGGGTCTTTCCTTGAACCCAGAGCTCATGAAGTTGACTAAACTAGCCAGCCAGAGAGCCCAGGGATATCCACTGGGATTACAGGTGTGCATGCCACCACGCCCGGCTTTTACAAAGGTGCTGGGGATCAGAACTCAGGTCCTCTTGAGTTCAAAGGTGACAAGTGTTTTACTCACTGAGCCATCTTCCCCTATAGTTTTATTATATAAAGAAGTCAGCCATAGTTGGATGCCACAAAAATTATCTGCATACAATTATGTGTTAGGGAAATAGATTTAATTATGATCACGGTTATTTGGCATAGATGTCATTTTGTCAGCAAGAGGTGAGAGGAAGACACTGGTCTTATATCAGCAAGAGCCTAGATTTGAGTGTCAGCAGATCCTCTGACCACATACTCACAGGTCATCCTGTGAGATCCCAGCACATGACAGCAAGTGGGAGGGAGCCTAGAGGGCAAGAGTAGTCCTAAGCATGGTGGTTTGACGTGTGTTAGCCCAGGCCATAATATCCGCGTTATTTTTTGACAGCTCTGTGAGCTTGGAACAGTAACTTCGTCTTCATACATACTTCGAATCTCTAAAATGGGAAGTCGGTCAGCCCTCTGGACCTACTGTGCTGCATCTGCAGATTCAAACATTTTGATTCAAAGCATATGTATTTTTCAAATTGCCTCTGTATGATACATAAACACGCTTCTGTCTTTATAGTTCCCTAAAAATGCACTGTAAAAAAGTTATAAACACATTCCAAAGTGTTTACACTGTATTAGGTGCTGTAAGTGATGTAAGAGATGGTTAAAGGCTGCTACGGGTGAAGGACATTTGGAGGTTATATACAAACACCCTACCATATGATATAAGGAGGCAAGCGTCTCCGGATTGTGTTACGCAGGAACCGATATCCTCTGGGTTCCTAGGAGTGGTAGCATAGTTTGACAAATAAATGAACTTCTTATAGCAAATATCAAACATCACACCTGGCATCTTGGAGTACTTAATAAATGGGAGCTTTGTGTTATTTCAGAAGAGAGCCCTGAGCCCTTAGGTCCCTTTTTCCAACATTGGCCCACCCACAAGCTTATGGTGGCCAACGCCAAATTTGAGGATGTTGGATGCAATAAGAACTATCTAGCTAGGGGCTGGGTCACTTAAGGTTAGGTGCTCCCCATTTGTGAGGCCTTCATGGAGCATGAGTGCACCGTCCATCTCAAAAGCATGCACGTCCCCACTCCCAGCCTCATGGATGGTAACAGGACAGAACCAGCTGGGGCATGAGTGTCAGTCAGCCCGGACCCACTGCCTAGAGACACATCCAAGCCTCAAGTCTTCTGTCAGATGACACTGAGGTTTACAACAACCTGAACAGCTGGGCCTTGGAATCACAGTGCTGTCTTTTTAACATAATCATTGCCCCCTGCACCTTCTAGATGCCTAAGTAGGCAGATCTCCATAAATATCGCATTCGCCAAGTCAGAACATTTTAATGTGAATGTTTGGATTAGACCCTTCTTAGGAAGAAATTCATTTATAATTTAATTTTTTACATGCTTATCCCATAAATTACCTTTCCTAACAAATTATGTAAAAAAAATTTAAGTAAATAAACCACTTGACCTTTGGAGTTAAGAAATAAATCAGAAAAGAGGGCTGGAGAGATGGCTTAGTGGGTAAGCGCTTGCCTGTGAAGCCTAAGGACCCCGGTTCGAGGCTCAGTTCCCCAGGACCCACGTTAGCCAGATGCACACATCTGGAGTTCGTTTGCAGTGGCTGGAAGCCCTGGTGCTCCCATTCTCAATCTCTCTCTCTCTCACTCTCTGCCACTCTCAAATAAATAAATAAAAAATGAACAAAAAATTTAAGAAAAGAAAAAAGAAAAGAGAAATAAATCAGAAAAGAATAACAAGGGAAGGATAAAAAAGCTCCTAAGTATATTAGAGAGGCCTTATGCATTCAGACACTCATTACCTTTCTCCAAACCAGTATTTAGTATTCAGCACAGGGAACTATTGAATACAAAGCCATGAAGATTGTAGGGGTATTCACAAACTGCAACTGTATAGTTGGGGTTCATGCATCCTCCCCACCCTCTGCCTGTTCTCCCATCTGATTGGTTGCTACATTAGAATTTTGGGCTTTAAGGACCAACATTAATGCACTCAGTCTTGTCTGCAACATGTTTGTTTTCTGTCAAAAATTCCTGATAGAATTAACAGCCTGTGAGTCAGGATAATTAGACAGGGAGCCCAACAGCCAATCACAGCCAGTTATGCATTTCTTCACTACTGGAACACATTATCATCTCCTGTTCAGATTCACAGCTTTGGCAAGGATGGCATCACTGCCTCATTCTCTTACAGGGAAGCAATTTGGAGCTATAAATAGTCACTCTTTTTTTTCCTGAATAATGACCATGGATGATGATGCTCTTCTGTATGATGAAAACAATGAATATTACAGAAATAACATGAAATCAGGGAAGGTGACCAAAGGAAGCATCACAAAGTCCTCCATAATGGCAAAGTTTTGAGTCCAGAGCATATAATCTGGCTGTCTTGTTACTTCTTATGGTAGTTGCCTAATAGAGAGCCTGCGGGGGAGTAGGCAAAATCCTCAAGAGACTGTTTCAGCTCAGCCTTGCAGAATAAATAAGACAAAGGAGAAAGACAGCAAACCACAGAGACTGACAGCACCCAATCAGGTGGCATTCTGCCATCCCCTTCCCGGCCCCATTCTCAATGCCAAATCCTCCACGTTTTCATTCTTGGCTATAGGTGTGGATGAAGGAAGAGGGGAAAGAATTTAGTGTCTGTCTGTCTGCCCATGAAGAGGCCCTCCTTCAAGGTCAGGAATGAGCCATCTTTATGACCTCTGTGGTCACCATTTACTGAGCATTCAGTCATACATGTCTTCACCTATAACTTCCTAATCAAAACTCGCTATTTCTGCCTTTGGATCTTGAACTGAAATATCTTCAATG
The DNA here is from genome assembly GCF_020740685.1 of Jaculus jaculus. Lineage (NCBI taxonomy): Eukaryota > Metazoa > Chordata > Mammalia > Rodentia > Dipodidae > Jaculus > Jaculus jaculus. Next base: position 151,908,580 of record NC_059103.1, read on the forward strand.
GTCTCTGACAGTGTTGATGTAAGCCCTAAAAAGCTTCTAGAGGGAGAAAATGGATCATTCCAGAATCTAACCTGTGACGACTGTGTATATGAGGGAGTTGTTGTTTATGCTGCCGCTGTTATCTTTTGGAGTGCTGAGGAGCAAACCAAGGGCCTTGGCAAGCTAGGCAAGCCTCCAGCCCAGCGCCGGGAAGGGTGTTTTGGAACGTGAGTAAGTTGCCTCTGACCTGCACTTGCCCAAATGTGAACTCTGGTGTGTGCAGCTCTCTCACAGCAGCTCCCAAGCCAGCTGCTGTTGTTGCAGGTTCTCATGAGGGGATAAGCTGGGGGAGGAGGATGTTGAGGAACAAGGGAGCTATCTTTCTTTGTTATCTCTTCTTAAATCAGTGCAGGTGGCTAGCAACAAGGCAGGAACGTATTTGGTAGGTTAGGAAAAAGCTGCTGTAATAAACTATGAAACTGGGTACAGTGAAAGGTCTATGAGACATAACGTCTGCCCTTAGAAAGATGGCGTCCCTTTGCCCTAGGAGAATAGAACTATGCTTTACAGTAATCTGCTTAGATGCGAAAATGTCCCATCCCTGGCACAAGGACTAAACCCCATCTTCTTTGATCTACAGAGTTAGTGACAATGACAGACATAAGTAATTAAATAATTAAACATGCACGTAAATCTTTTCTCTAATCACTTGTCTGAAAAATTCACATTTCTAAAGATTAAAGAAGATTAATTTTAATGTTGTTAAATAAATTAGAATAAAATCTAAGAATAGGCACATTTGAATATTTGAAAGAATTTTCACATTCTTTCATTACCAGCTTAATAGCTAAGCCACCCCTCCCATTCAGCTGATATTAAAACTTTAAAGGGAACATATTTCATTAAAGTAAAAAGGTGGGACATTGATGAAAATTAATTGGCTTATCTTCTAATATGACCACCTAAATTTAATCAGAAATCTAGTAAAAATTACACTCTTCCAACTATGGTAATCTGCAAAAAGGAAAGAAATGCATGACATGGAAAACATTATTAGATGTGCTTGATTCTAGAAGTTATTAGAATTTAATTTTAAGTATATACATTTTACAACAAGAATTAAAAATTATGTTCATGGACCACTTATACATCTGGTTAAGACAGATATGACTGAATGACCTTTCAATTCTTAGTTCTTATAAAGATAATATTTTTTTAAATATATTTTTTAAATTATTTATTTATTTATTTGAGAGCGCAGACACAGAGAGAAAGACAGATAGAGGGAGAGAGAGAGAATGGGCGCGCCAGGGCTTCCAGCCTCTGCAAAGGAACTCCGGACGCATGCGCCCCCTTGTGCATCTGGCTAACATGGGACCTGGGGAACCGAGCCTCGAACCAGGGTCCTTAGGCTTCACAGGCAAGTGCTTAACTGCTAAGCCATCTCTCCAGCCCAAGATAATATTTCATTGTAGGGCTACCAGCCAAGCTCTCTGGTACACTTTGGAAAAGTCATGGATAGTGTGTTCCTGTGTGTGTCCATTTGAAATTATTTTCAAATACAGTTTCCATGGTGTCTCATTATAATAACATATTAATGGTTATCAGTGGACTTTCTCTGTTAAGTATGATTTAAAATTTTTTAAATAACAGCTGCAATACTCCTTAGTAGTCTGTTTGAATGATTTTCTTCAAAAAATTTTTTTTTCTCAGAACTGTAGCACCAGCAATAGTACCATGCTGTGTCCTTGGACCTTGCTTATTAAAAAAAAAAAAAAAAAAAAAAACTGGTTAAGAAGGAAAATAGGGGCTGGAAAGATGACTTAGTGGTTAAGGCACTTGCCTGCAAAGCCAAAGGACCCCTGTTTGATTCCTTGGGACCCACATAAGCCAGATGCACAAGGTGGCACACGTGTCTGGAGTTTGTTTGCAGTGGCTGGAGGCCCTGGTGTGGCCATTCTCTCTCTCTCTCTCTCTCTGCCTCTTTCTTTCTCTCTTGCTCTCTCAAATAACTAAAATTAAAATAGGAATGCATTGCTAGAAGCATTGTAACTCAAATTTCTAAATTAAAAATTGACATAATAATGTCTTAGACATGTCATAATATATTTAATTCTACAAAACACTAGTTAAGGGTATTTGATTAGTCCACTAATCTCATTCAATTTGAATTTTAGGAAAGCCCTACATGAAAAGCTACATTTTACTGAGTGAGGTTATTACAAACTGCATCATAATATATTCGAGGTGTGAGGATCTCCCAGGTGGGAATGAGAGTGCCTCACTGACATCTCGGAGGAACTGACAAGGTCATGAAAGGCCCAGGGCCCAGTGTAGGAAAAGAGAACAGTGAAGCAATGGCTAAGGAGTAGGAGCTGTAGTGTGAGGCCTGTGACATGAACAATACCCTAGTCTGGGGTTGATGATCTCTTCTGAGGATGAAATAATTTTATTGAAACATCTTTAAAGTACCTATGTTTAAAAGTACTTTCATATGGGTCTATTGTGACATACTTGATTTTCCTGATTGTGTCATATACCTGTAGTCCTAGTTACTGGGGAGGCTGAAGCAGAAGAATCATGCATTCCAGAGCAACCTGTACTATAGGCAATACAGTCCTCAAAACAAACAAACAAACCTATAAACTGTGGTACTCCGTTAAGTTTGGATGTCATTTTTTTTCTAGGCAGTTTCTCACTCTAGTGAAGGCTGACTTGGAACTCACTCTGTAGCCCAGGCTGGCCTCCAACTCACAATGATACTTCTACCTCAGTTTCCAAAAAGCTGGTGTTAAGAGCATTCTCCTCTTTGTCCATATTAAAGTTCTTTAATCTCATGAAACATTTGGAAGTGTATGTTTTCCTCTATTAATGCAGTAAGCTTTGAACCAAAGGAAATTTCTTAAAGTCTAAAAAAGAAGGGCTGAAGAGATGGCTTAGCAGTTAAAGGTGCTTGCTTGCAAAGTCTACTGGCCCCAGTAAAGCCAGAAGCATAAAGTGGTGCATGCATGTGGAGTTCATTTTCCAGAAGCCTTGTTGCACCCATTTCCTTTCTCATTCTCTCCTTCCCCCAGTCTCTCTGTTTTATTAAATAAATAAAAACATTTTTCTTAAAAAAAAAGAATGTAAAAGAGGGGATGGAGAGAAGGCTCAGTAGATAAAGGGCTTGCCTGGTGTGGTGGTTTGAATGCAAATGTATGTCCCCCAGAGACTCACATATTTTTGATTATGTTTCCTCCTTGTCTTCTGCACACAGATCCGTGCTGGAGGGGTGTGTGTCACCAGGGCAGCAATTTAATCCAATTCTACTAGGTGTGTAGAGAGCCAGTTTGAGCTCTGGCGCGCTCTCTCTCTCTCTCCCTCCCTCTCTCTCTCTCTCTCTCTCTCTCTCTCTCTCTCTCTCTCTCTCTCTCTCTCTCTCCTGTGGATGCTGGAGTGAACCAGCTTCTTCCATCATGGTGAAACTTCCCCTGGAATCTGTAAGCCTGAAAGAAACCCTTTCCTCCCATAAACTGTTTCTGGTCAGATGTTTGTCCTAGCAATGAAAAGATAACTGCAACACCTTGCAAATGTGAGGCCCAGCTTTAGTATCCCTTTGGTAATGAAAATAACAACTGGTATGGTGGCCCACCAGTAAGGAGGTGGAGACAGTAGACAGCCAGGGCAAGCTGGCTAGCTAAAAGAGCCTAATCAGTGAGAGACCCTGCCTCTATTGGTGGAGAGTGACTGAAGATGACATTCTGGCTTCCACACATATGTCACATGTGTGTGCACGAGCACCCTGCCACCCACATGCACATACACATGTAAACACATACATACCACACACAAACACACATAAAATGAAAAAGGCATTTGAAGCATAGAGTATCACTGACAATTTGATCTATAATGACAGTCATGTCCATTGATATGACTCCTGGATTTTAAAGTTTTGTTTCTGTGTTTACTGTTTATTTATTTCAGTACTAAGGCTAGGACTCAGAGCCCTGGACAGGCCAGGTAAGCAATCTACCACTAAGTGACATCCCAAGCTCCTTGAAGCCTTTCTTTTTATCTGCATAAATATTTACCTTTATTATTAAACAATTCTATCAGCTTTACCAAATGCTTTTAAACTGTTAGGTCTGAAAAACATGATGCCTGCAGAACAGAAAGATTATTTTGCAGGTCAGTAAGCTTAAAAATAACAAAATCTTATATTTTATGCTTCAAATCTTTCTCAACAAAAGCCTTCAAGTTCCTTTCAAGAACCCCAAGAAAAGAGGAGAACTCAGGCAACGCTAACTACCTGCACTGAAAAGTCACAGCAATTTTGATTTGCTTTCCTTTGACTCATTTTCCTCCAGTTCTGTGGTTTCCATGGTGAATTCCTGTAACACAGGTAGACACATCCTCTCCTCCTTTGAATCAAACCATTCCAGAGGCAGTATGCTGCAGAGTGCTGCATGAAAGAAGGGAGAGGCAAAAGACCCGCTTTCAGAAATCTGTCCTCAGCAAACAAACAAGTTGGCAATAATTAAAAAGAACAATCCAGTTAAAGGACTTAATGAGGTTCTATCCTTGCAATTAGCCACATCATTTTATTAAGAGAAGAAAGGAAGGCTTCAGTGTGCTAGGCCCTAATACGTCTGATTTGCACGGCATGCTGCAGTTTACAAAGCTTTCTCAGAGACAATTTCTTTTTAATTTATGTGGTGCCTGCTTATTTTTCTGTCCAATTTGAGAACTGTCTTGTGATCCGTCATTCTCTGATGCTCAAGGCTGGCTGCCACAGGACTCTGGCAACAGTGGGTGAGCTGTCTAGGATCAAATATACCAGTGTCCAATAATGGAAGGCCTGGAAGCTGCTCCTTCAGCGGCCCCCTCCCCACCACTTCAGAGCCAGGCCTTCAGAGAGAACATTAATTCCTTGTTGTATTATTCCAAATCATATCCTGGGAGACAGTATTATTTGAGCTCAGTTTTCAAAACCATTTCATTTTCACCACTGTTGCCTTTAAGCTTTCTCAGATTGAATTTTTGCAGCCAACATCCACAGAAATGAAAAACAATTGCTCCATATAGATTCACTTTCAAAATGCTGATAAGTTACAAGGCAAATTAAATTCTTCATACAGTGAAGACAGCTAACCTTGTCATTTGCAAATTCAGATAAGCATCGAATCATTCTTTTAGATCCATGTTTGATTCATAATTTCCAGTGTGCCACCTGTATGCATACACCTGTGACATCCTACAGCTAGTTTTGAAGGTTCCTTCTTTGTCACCAGGGTCCTTCTTTTTTTTCTCCTTGAGGCTCTTCACTTCAAATTATTTTATCTGAAGCTAGGTCTGAACATGAATAGACAAATGGAGAATTAAGCTTACACAATTGTGTTATTAATTCATGCAGAAAGAAGACTAGACAACAATGGGACACTTGCCTGCGTTATCAGGAAATTCCTGGCAAATGTCTCTTCTGTTTTAGTGATCTGGAGGATTGCCTGACTTCTTTTCTTTGTGGTGCAGAGCTGCCCCAGGTCACATGGCTCCCTCATGGCCTCATTTCCTGCCCCCTTAGACTGTATCTATTCTAGGAAGACTAAAATGAGATGTGATAGGAAGGTTCAGCCCATTTGACACACAGTACTTAACATGTCTCTGTGAAGATGTCCATTACTGTATAAAGTCCTTAACTGACCTTGGGGCCTGGAACATCAGTCATGTGACCTGGACCAACTGATGCTTCATTCATTCACTTGGGCATCATTTATTGTCCACCCTCTGCTAGGTCCTGGAGACATAAAATGACAGAGTCTTGAAGAGTTCTAACTTACATTAAAAAGCAGTTATAATACAGTGCAATACATCCAAACAATGACTCTGTTGTGGGGGCAAAAGTGGATAGCATCTAAACATTTCAGAGATTTCTAGAAGCAGAAACAACAAAAGACATTTTTCACAGATATACTCTTCCTGCTTATCTTGTTTGATGTTGCTCTCTGGATTCCTTAAGAATGATTTAAGCCAGGTTCCTTTTCTTTCTCCTGAAGATTGGGCTCTGGGAGCTCTGAGGTTAGACTTTTCAACACACAAGGGCTTGGCACCGGTTTGTCAAATTCCTCTGCCAAGGGATCTCGCTGGCAGATGGCAACAGCTGCTTGCCACTGAGTCTAAGAAAGTTGAGGAGGAACCCTGCAACATACCCTGACGACTTCCCCTCCGTGTGGGTTTTCATTGCATCAGTGCATAATTGTTTCTGCTAATGCATTTGCTCTGATCATACAAAAATCTAATTACTGCTCTCTGTAATGAATCATTAACAATTTTCTTAAATTCATCTTAGTGTTTGCATGCTGGTATTCAGTTTATGCTAAAACACCTAAAATATTCATGCTTTTTAAGTCCAAGATTGCAGATTATGTTAAACATTTCTTTTAGTAAATGTACATTTCAAATCTGCATTTTGTAAGATAGTGAGGTGTAAACTTCAAGAATACTCTGGAACACCACATTCTAATTTTCTACCGCTTTTAGAGCAGGGCCCTTTTATATCTTTCATACACTGCATTTAGTTAGCTTCAACAAAATGGCACATGATCATATTTAACTTAAGAGCATTAATTGGTAATTAGTAATGAAGGACGAGAAACGTGATCTAGGTTGAATTTTCTGAATTTGATTTATCTGCATTGAGATTTGGCCTCTGGTCTAGTTACTGAAATAGGCATTAGGAATAAGTACCTTATTATTGTTGTTAAGCAAAGAAAGGGAAATTAAACTTTGAATCCTTTCCATAAAAATACACCACTGCAAGTCAGAGCTTTTCCTCAGCACCACTACTACGCTGCTGAAACCGTACACTCAGTTCTTAATGTCCATTTACTCTGCTAAGTGCTTACACCCTTGGCTGTTTCGTCTGATGGTCCCCCGAAGCCTATGAGGTCAGTTCTATTATTATCCTGACTTCACAGCTGAGAAATAGATTTGGAGAAGTGAAGCAACTTGTTTAAGATTGCAGCGCGGCACGGTGGTTTCAAACGGGGGGCGGTTTTGCCTCTTTGGGGACTTCTGGCGATGTCTGAAGGCATGTGTCACCGTCACAACCGAGCAGAGGGCCACAGGAAGGCCATGAGCCAAGGCCGAGGAAGCTGCTGCACCAGAGACGTCCCGGCTGTGGCGGAGAAATCGCCGCACTGCAGCTGTGCGTGACGCCACGTCGCAGCTCCGTGGGCTGCTGATCTCGGAGCAGCTGTGGTGGACAGCTGTGGCCGGTGGACAGCTGTGGGGGAGAACCGGGCCAGGCTGGGTCTCGGGTCGGGCACGTGTGGGAGTGGTGCTCTGAGCCTGGGTGCCCGCTTCGTGGGGACACACTGCCTGGGTGAGGGCTGGCCGAGGAAGTGGAACCCTCTGGGGGGTCAGCTCCGCGCTGGGCCTCGCAGAACGCTCTAGGGCTGGAGGACAGGGACCACGCCACGTGAGCTGGAAGTGAGATGCTGCTGCGACACTGGGCTGACTGCCAGCCAAGCCGGGCTGAAGTCAGGTACTCGGGATTTATTTATTCCACTCCTCACATTCTCTTTTGGGCCTAGGGTCCTCGCACTCCCAATGCAACACCTGCGACGTCGCCTAGTTTTACACTCTGCTTTTAAGGGGACTCAAAGTAAGACATGAGGCGATGAGCCTGTACCATTACATTGTAATTACAGTTAAGCCGAATCAGAGGATGAGTAGCAGGCCATTACCAGCCTGTAGCGATGGGTCTCTCTCCATTGTTTCTATGGCCATCCACTGAGCATGCTTTAGCAGGAATGATGACTCCCTCACTCTCATAATCTCAATGATTACTTCATTTTGGGTGCCTTGTGGGAAGGACCCAGACACGTGGCCTACACAGATTTGTGCTGAGAACGTCAGCTCAGCCTTTGTTGCTCTTAGGAAAGCTCCCTCAATCTTTAAATGGCTTACTCACGCACATCTTCTTCCTCTGGAGTCCCAAACCTGCCTTTGTACGTCCTCGTTTTTTATGACCTTTGGGTGTCTTCTAACATTTTTGTGAATATTTCCTCTTCTTTCAACTTCCTCGATTCTAACCCATTTCCTCCTCCTGCGAGCTCTCTCAGCCAGGGCGCTCTCTGCTTCTGAACCTGGCTGGCACTCCTTAGGATGAGCTGACTCACCATCCTTTTTCTCTCGCCAGGCTCTGGGTGAGCTCATCTCTCCCTTTGGACAGCATCATCTAATCCAGCTCTGATATTTCCCGTAGCCTAGGGGCGGCTCTTCACTGCCCACTTGATTAGCCTTTCAGCTCAGTAACAAAAAAGCTACTGTATCTTTGAGTAGTATCTTTGCAGTTTAATATGCTGCCTCTAAAAATCAAATTAAACTCACTCCTGACCCTCAAAGTCCTAGCTTATCTGCCATATTACCCAATAGTTAGAAACCTTAAGGCCATCTTTATGCTTTCCTTCATTGAACAGGAGGGAGTTACACAGCCAGCCAGCATATTTTCCCGTTTCCCTCTTCTCTTACCATAACACCAATTGTAATTGTGTCGAGTTCTCTTCTTGGCAGCCCACTTGGCTCCTATGTGGAGTCTCCATGCCAAAGTCCAGGACTAAGCTAGAAAGGTCCAGGAAGCCTTTTCTTCTTACCACTGTGGTCCAGTAACTGGCATACAGAGAGTTCAGGTACCTGAAATTCAAGAAAAGATTTACTAGTGATTTGGAGAAAATTCTTTATGGCTCTTTGAGGAGAATTTTCACAAGTAATTTTCCTCTTTTCTCGTTTTGTTTTTTTTCACAAGACATATTCATGTATGGGTTGACAGTACCAAGTTATTCTGTTATTACCACCACAAAGATGAGGACTCCTGTCTGAAGGGAGTGGAGTAAGGAAAGGTGGATTCAGTCTGCCTCCAGGGCTTACTGCCTTTCAACTTCTAGAAAGAGTCAGTGTTTTTCCTTGTAGCATTCCTGTTACTTGCAGCTCTTCTTAAGAAAATGCTATTCTTCTTCTCTCTGAGAATCACTTCAATCCTTCCACTACAGTTGTCATCTTTGTTTTTAAATTTTTATTTATTTATTTGAAAGAGAGGGAAGCAGAGACAGAGAAAGAGGGAGAGGGAGAGAATGGGCGCACTAGGGTCTGCAGCCACTGCAAACAAACTCCAGACACATGCACCACCTTGTATACCTGGCTTACGTGGGTCCTGGGGAATCAAACCTGGGCCCTTAGGCTTAGCAGGCAAGCACCTTAGACACTAAGCCATCTATTGAGGCCAGGCTTTAGCTATTTTTAAATCCCCAACACTTTTTGTAAGGATTTTCGTAATTGGACTGTGTGGTCTCTTTGTGTTCCCCCATGTACAAATGACAGACTTTCTTCCTGATAACCTCTCAACTGAGAAACATTTCTTCTTCACAAGTCACTGTGTGCTTTAAATTTAGGTTCTCTACTAACTCTAACACAGTCAGCTTTATTCTTCTATTTTTATTTTTGGTACTGGGAATTGAACCTAGGGCTTTGCACATGAGAAGCACACACTCTTCTACTGAGCACACTTATCTCTAGGCCTTTTATTTTCATTTTGAGACAGGTTCTAATTAAGTTGCCCAGGCTGGCCTAACTTGCTATGTGGAACTAAACAAGACAGTAGATTTATAAAGATAAATAATCAGTCTCTCTGGTCTTTGGAAGCAAGAAGTTATTTCAAGCTTTTAAGTGAATTGGTCATACAAAATCTAATAGATATCACCAATTTGATTTTTTGCACAACCGAATTTTGATCCTAATGAGGCTGTTTCAATTAATGCAAAATTTGAAATCAGAGTGTCTTGATGAGTGTGTTAGTCATATTTTGTCAGAAAATGTAATTCTATCTGCATTTATTGTGGTTATATAGTATTAAGAAAGCCATGATTCACATACAGTTAAATAGTATAAGTGTTAACATTCTTTTAAGCTGCTTATTTTGTAGTTAGGGCATTCTTTTCTTTTTTAAATTTTTAACTTTTTTATTTATTTATGAGAAAGAGAGAGAGAGAGAATGGGCATGCCAGAGGCTTCAGCCACTGTAAATTAACTCCAGATACATGAACCACCTTATTCATCTGGCTTACATGGGTTCTGGGGAATTGAATCTGGGCCCTTTGGCTTTGCAAGCAAGTGCCTTAACTACTAAACCATTCATCCAGCCCAGGGAATACTTTTCTATTACACAGAAGCAGCAGGGAGTTTTCTGACAGTTGATGGTATTCTGTATGGCAAACTTCATGTCTTATACATTCATTAAGTAATTCATTTATTTAACATATGGTATTTACCATGTACTCACGTAAAGCCTCACCCCAGATATGCATTCTCAGTGTAGAAATATAATTCCAAGGAGGAAAATTTTGTCTATTGAGGTAAAAATTTTCAGGAATTGAAATGGTCTCTAAATATAACATGGGCACAGTATATCCATGGTATTAACATTTCATGAAGGGGTAAGTAAGAAAAAAAGATATGTAGAAAACTCAGGGAGCAATAATGGCTAAGCAGTGGTGAACAGTATGGGAAAAAAAACCTTGAGCTGGAGAGATGGCTCAGCAGTTAAGATGCTTGTTTGCAAAGCTGAATGGCCTGGGTTCAATTCCACAGTACCCATGTAAAGCCAGATGCACAGAGTAGTGCATGCATCTGGAGGTTGTTTGCAATGACAGGAGGCCCTGATATTGTTATTCTCTCTCTTTCTTCTTACAAATAAATAAATTTTAACAAGTTTAAAAAGAGATCCCTGTGCTCATGAGGCAGGTATCCTCACAGCGTAGGTGAACACACAGTGAACACGATAGTACGCAAAATGTGTGTGTCATGCAAAATCTTGTGGATATAAATTTGGATTTCAAGAATTCAATTTTGAACCTACTAAAGCTATTTTCATCAATGCAAAATTTGAAATCAGTGTTTGCAAAGCATTACAGGCTAAGGAAAAAGATAGCCTACAGAAAAGAGTTAGGGAGCTGATGTGTGGTGAGCCAGGGCATTGGCACTCAGCATGGAAGGAGATGATGAAGGAGGGTATTATAGGCCATGTCAAAGGGGTCACAAGGGTCAAATCAAAGGAACCATGTAAAGTTCTTGTTTTAACTACTAGAATGAAGAGGCCATCAGAGTGTTTAGAGGAGGAAATAGTGCAGTCAAGTTTGCATTTTTAGCATTTTAGCAGCATCTTCTCAATGCTTTGCTGAGAATGGAGTGGACTAGGCAAAGGGACCCCAAGGGGACCAATGGGAGGCATAATCTGCTAAGGCTGACATGACAAAATACCACAGAGGTGGGAGCTTGAACAATAGGCATTTATTCTTTACAGCTTCAGAGGCTGGGAAATACAAAATCAAGGTAACAGCGAGATGTCATTGCAAGGCTTCTTCTTTTAGATTATAGCTGTATGTTGTCATGTGTGTATGAATACATACATATATATTTACATGTATGTATCCTGTTTATCTCCTATCAAAGGATAAGGAAAGCACTCATGCCAAGCCCCAGAGCCCCATCCCTCTTGACCTCATATAATTCCTACCACCTTTCAAAGCTACAAATATCATCGGGTAGGAGGATGAGGATTCAATATATGAACTTTGGAGACACACAAAAATTCTGTTCGTAGCAAGAAGCAACAGTAATAAACCAGGTAAGAGATGATGGGGTCTGGATGACATGGTGTGGTAGAGAAAGATAGGCACTGATGGGCTTGAGCTCGAGCTCATGGGGGAGTGCTCGACAAGCAGGTAAGAACTCTTGGGTTCAATCCATAACACTGTAAAAAAATGGGTTGGAGAGATGGCTTAGTGGTTAAGGTGCTTGCCTGCAAAACCTGGGTACCCAGGTTTGATTCCCCAATGCCCATGTAAGCCAGATGCACAGCATTACACATGCATCTGGAGTTCATTTGCAGTTGCTGGAGGCCCTAGCACACCAATTCTCCCTCCCTCCCTCTCTCTCTCAAATAAATAAAATATATAAAATATCTAAAAGTTTTTGTCTGACCATGAAACTAACTCATTTTAAAAGTAGAGCTTGGGCTGGAGAGATGGCTTAGTGGTTAAGTGCTTGCCTGTGAAGCCTAAGGACCCCAGTTTAAGGCTCGATTCCCCAGGACCCACGTTAGCCAGATGCATAAGAAGGCGCAAGCATCTGGAGTTCGTTTGCAGTGGCTGGAGGCCCTGGCATGCTCTCTCTCTCTCTCTGCCTCTTTCTCTGTCTGTCGCCCTCAAATAAATAAATAAAACAAAAATAATTAAAACAAAAAGTAGAGCTGTTTGGATCTATTGAGTTATCTGATATAGATGAGAGAAAGACAGGAATTAAAGATGCATAAGGACAATAGATATACATGCTGTTATTATTATTTGCTGTAGTTTTCAATATTGATATTGAAATTGATATTTCAATATTGATAAATTGAAGGGAACACACCAGAATGTCAGACATATATATATATATATATATATATATATATATATATATATATATATCAGAATGTCATATATATATATATATATACACACACATATATATCTGAATTTGAGAGGGGGGAATATAACTATGAGTATGGGCATAATACCAGGGCCTCTTGCCACTGCAAAGGAAGTTTACATGCTGTAGCAGACAGATTTAGGTTCGCTGAGATGAACTTCCAGACCAGGCACAGTTATGGAGGAAGGGATATTTATCGAAGCCTACAGATCCAGGGGAAGTTCCATAATGACAGAAGAAGCTAGCCTGCCTTCACAGGTCCCAGCAGAGAGAGAGAAAAGCACAAACTAAAAGGTCAAAAGCCACAGCACGCTTCAGGAACTCCTGCTAGATACACTTTGCATATCTTTAGATTGAAACCTGAAACCCACCATCACATCTTAAGATCACCCAGTGACATTGCCTCCAGCAGGTGGCTACAGATGCAAACTACAAACAAACAACTGAATATATTGGGGGCCATCTGTTCAATTCAAACCACCACAGATGCATAAGCCACGTTGTTATGGTATATTGTGTGTCTGGATTTACATGGGTGGCTGGGGGAATTGAACCTAGGCTGACAGACTTAGCCTCTGAGTCATCTTCCCATCTCCACCTCAGATTCTTTGGAACACTAGAATTCAATTTCCTTAATTTAATTAGTTTATTTATGAGAGGAGGTAGAAAATGAATGAGCATGCCAGGGCCTCTAGCAACTGCAAAGAAACTCCAGACACATGCATACCTTGTGTATCTGGCTTATATGGGTACTGGGGGACCGAACCTGGGTCCTTAGGCTTTGCAGGCAAGTGCCTTGACCATTAAGTCATCTCTCCACTCTGAATTCATTTTTTTTTTAATTTAAAGAGTTTCAATTTATAAATAAATATCAGGACATGCATTTGAAATTAAATTTACTCCTGCTTGACACTATGACTAGGGACAAGTGTCATTGGAAGGACCAGAGTTACGGATGTAAAGAACCTCACAATGCATGGGACAGTCCTGCCCAGCTGAAGAACAATTCTGCCACAAATTCCTATGATACACTTTTTTTTTTTTTTTTTTTTTTGAGGTAGGAAATCACTGTAGCCCAGGCTGTCTTGGAATTTACTAGTCTCAGGGTAGCGGCGAACAATCCTCCTACCTCTGCCTCCCAAGTGCTGGGATTAAAGGCAGGTAACACCACACCTGACTTCCCACAACACTGTTGACAAATGATGGTGCCATTACTTTTATGTACTTTTTCTTTGTTTTTAATCTGCTACTGCATTTTGAAGTAACAACGTATGGTCTTCCACTGCCGGTTATTTCAGGCACAGATTCCACTGGACAAGTTTTGAGGGCTTTGAGGGCAGATGTCTTCTCAACGATTGCTTGTGTATCCTTCTACACAGGGTAGAAAGTAGAAAATGCTTCACTTTGAAATCCCTCTTGTTTCTCTGTGGCAGCCTTGGGTTCTTGTTTTATCGACATCTCACTGCAATGCATGAAAAGATACCAACCATAACTAAGGACAGACTTCTGCTTTAAAGACTCAGCTCATGGCAGGCCAATTTCATGTATCTTCTTATTAATGAAAACAGCATCAGGTCAAAGAATTCTCAGTTGAAGCAAACACCTGTCATAGTTATAAAGTCTTTTTGAGGCCAGTACTTTATCCATGCTCTTTAATGCCTATTTTGAGAGTCGAAGTTATTTTTCTTTTGCTAAGTCAATGAAAGATTTATATTATTAGATTTATGTTATTAACCATAACAACATTTCAGCTCTCTAATGTTTATTTCTTCACATTCTTTTAGAACTTTTTAAAAAATGTTTTTAAAATTTTATTTATTTATTTGAGAGAATAAGAGAGGGAAAGAGGCAGAGAGAGAGAGAGAGAGAGAGGGAGAGAGAGAAAATGGGTGTGCCAGGGCCTCTAGCCACTGCCAACAAACTCCAGATGCATGTGCCACCTTGTGCATCTGGCTTGCAAGGGTCCTGGGGAATTTAACCAAGGTCTTTAGGCTTTGCAGGCAAGCATCTGAACCACTAAGCCATCTCTCCAGCCTGCTTTTTAAAAAAAGTTAAAAAAAAATATTTGAGAGAGGGGAAGAGACAGACAGAAAGGGAGAGAGAGAGAGAGAGAGAGAGTCTTTTAGAACTTTTGTTGAGCTTTTAAACATTAAAGACTTTCTGGTCCATAGAACAGTGTATAATAGTGCCCATTCGAGACTGGGAGACAGTGGGGAGCAGAGAGGGAAAGAAGTGAGAGGAGGGCACCAAGACACAACTACGGGGGGAAGTAGTTTTCTTTCCTGTAGCACAGTGAGAAAACTGTTGTCACACAACTAATGGAATCAGGGGTATCATTTTAATAGTTATATAAAACTTGCCGTATTTGTTGATAGCTTCTTTGTGTTCAACATTCATTTCTTCTCCTTATAAATTAGATACAAATATGTATGTCTATCTGCTCCTTGTTATTGATTTTTCACATTCTGCATTAAATATCCATTTCCTTCAATTATTGGCTGTTTGTTTCTTTTCTTGCTACTGTGGTTTATATATACCCACTATCACCAGTTCCCTTACTTGCCTGAGCTCTGATTAGTGATAGTTGCTTGGTCCTTCTAGCTTTTCTCCAACATTCATATCAGGGTTCCCAATAGTTTGTACTTCTGAATACATGTTACTCAGGAAGTGCTTGGTGTGGTATAATTTCAGTTGTTTCATTGTATAAGAAGGCATACTCCAGAATAATTGAAAAATGACAGGTAAATACCATATATTTCCTCTCTTTGTATGTGTGTGTATGCATGTTCATGTATGCATGTGTGTTCCACAGCATGCATGTGGAGGTCAGAGGACAACCTTTGGTATTGTTCCTTGCCCTGCACTTTTTTTTTTTAAATAAATTTTTATTATTTATTTATTTATTTGAGAGTGACAGACACAGAGAGAAAGACAGATAGAGGGAGAGAGAGAGAATGGGTGCGCCAGGGCCTCCAGCCTCTGCAAATGAACTCCAGACGCGTGCGCCCCCTTGTGCATCTGGCTAATGTGGGACCTGGGGAACCGAGCCTCGAACCGGGGTCCTTAGGCTTCACAGGCAAGCGCTTAATCGCTAAGCCATCTCTCCAGCCCTGCCCTGCACTTTTTAAGGCAGGGTCACTTTGTTGTTCCCTCCTGGATGTATATATATTTTATTTTATTTTTGCTGGCCTACATAATTCTGAGAGTTCTCCTGTCTCCATCTCCCATCTTACCTTAAATGTGACAGGATTACAGACACTCATGCTACCATGTCTGGCTTTACATGGGCCCTAGGGCTTCAAACTCAGAGCCTCGTTCTTGCATAGAAAGCACCTTAGCCACTGAGTTATCTTCTAAGCCTTATATTTCCTCTCTTGGTGAAGCCCAATAGCAAATAGTCTCCCAAGATGCCTATGTATTACTTGACAACAAAAATAACAGCTAAGCATTGTTTTCAATGGTGAAGAAAAGCAAACATGAATAGCAATTACTGGGATTGCTTCTACCTCATATGCCTCAACTAGTTTGTAATAATGTTTTAGAGAGGATGTGATCTGAGTTCAAACAGCATCATTTATCAAATGCAAAGGACTGTTGTAGCTCTTGACTTCAAGACACATTAAATCTATCAAAGCTTAGATTGCATATAGATAGAGGTCAGACTCAATGACAAAAACTCAAAGAAATCAGACAAAATAAAACTTATTGGGGGTGTGCAACCTACAGAAACCAATTTGACATACAAGATGAAAGGGAGGAGAAAGCTATTTACAATTCAACAAGAAAAATAAAATGGCTGGGAATAAACATGAAATTGAGTAAGAAATACACAGGATTATTTTAAATGCTACTGAAAAATGCAAATGCTGGTGAAAAAAGGAAGGTATATCTTTTGGATAGGAAATAGTAATATTAAAGACATGTGATTCAATTGAAATAGCATTTTTATTTTGAAATCATACAAGCCGATACTACAGTTCAAAGAAAAATATAAAATAAGAATAGTCAAGAAAACTTTGGAAAAGGGAAGTCAGAAGACAGACTAGCTCTTCTGTTCAAATTTACTTAATCTTCAGTAACAAAAACAATGTAGTATTGCTATCTGAATAGAAAGATGGATCAATGGAATTGAATAGAAAATGCAGAAACAGATTAACATACAAAGGTAACTTAACATTTAAGGGCATTGTCCCACAAAGCAGTAAGATAAAGGTAGAATTTCATTTTGCGCAATGATGGATTAGTAAGTAGCATCTGTACAGTGAATAATATGGCAATATATTTTGAACTTGATCTTCCTCTTCTGTATGTCTTTTGTCTCTCTCCCTCACTCTTTAGGCTACACTCAAGGACCAATTACTTGCATGAAATCCTTTATTGCAGCCTCTGCAAACCTGGATTTGGAGGACTACATAAAGACAGAAGATTGGTTGATAGGGTCACCTGCTATTCTGGTATTTTCCAAACTCTTTTGTCATTGCAATTAATCTGCACAAAATTGTATTTTTGTTGTTATATTTTTTAAAAAAATTATTTATTTATTTTAGAGACAGAGAGACAATGGGTACTCCATGGCATCTAGTCACTACAAACTAACTCCAGACATATGTGCCCCCTTGTGCATCTGGCTTACGTGGGTCCTGGAAAATCAAACCGGGATCCTTTGGCTTTGCAGGCAAAAGCCTTAACTGCTAAGCCATCTCTCCAGCTCTTTGTTGTTATCTTCTGAAGTGCTGAGGATTGAATCCAGGTCCTTATGCAATGCAAGCAAGTTGCATATCTGTACTAATTTGTATCTATTGCTATATGACTAAAATATTCAAGAGCCACATCAGGTCTGAGTTCCCTGCACTGGTCTGTGTGCTGGCACGTGCTGTGGTGTGGAGTTAAGTAGGCAAGACCCCTGTTTCCTGGCTCCTCACATTTCCCAGGTCCAGGTTCCCTGAACCAGACTATGTACAGGTGGGCATGGTGGGGAGTGAGTAGGATAGATCCCTAATTTTTAGCTCATTCCAATCCCCTGTTCCTGCTAGGACCCCTTGTGCTTTGCTTGGGGATGCCTAGTCCCTGTATGAGCTGTGAAATCATGCTTTTTGCTCTGGTATCTTGACTGGACACTGGGTACCAACATCCCTGTTCACCTGAGTCAGAGGGTGTACAGGCCAAAGGATAAAAACCTGCTTCCTCCTCAATAAAATAAAGAGTCTCCCTAAAATGAGTAGAAAACAATGTAAAAAGCCAACAAGAGTCAGAAAACTGAGAGATCGCCACCAAGGATGCCTAGTCCTACAATGAAAGCATCCAGTGAAGTAATAAAGAAATCAACAGAAATTCATTCCCAAAATGAAAACACAACAACCATTCAGACCCTGATTTTAAAAAATCACTGAACTGGAAGCAAACCTCCAAAGAATCAACAATTTTATCAATGAAATTGAACAAAATCATTTCCTGGAGACTTCAGCCTTTGACAGTAGGCTTAACTTGATTGAAGAAAACATTAGAACCTTCCAAAGAGATATGAATACATTGAAGGTGAGTCAAGAAATGGAAGATTTCAACAACCAGTTGATTAAGCTTAATGAAGACTTGATCAAATGCAAGAATGAATTCCAGGAAGCATTAAGAAAATCAGAACTCAAATTGAAATTGTACCTCAAAAAAGAGATGGACATGATACAAAATAATGTAACAGAAAACAAAAATCAAATAGAAACTATAAAAACCTCTCTAGAACCCCTCACCAACAGAGCTACTCATGTGTAAGACAGAACCTCTGACCAGGAAGACAAGATAGATGAAATTTATCTGGAGGCCAAAAACTTTGCTAAGTTCAAAAAAATCAAGTGAACAGAGAATACAAGGGAACTGTGGGGTATGCTAAAATGACCAAATATCTGGGTCATGGGTATACCAGAAGGAGAAGAAATCCAGGCCAGAGGCATAGAGAACATATTCAACAAGATTATTGAAGAAAATTGTCTGAATCTCTCAAAAGATACAAGATACAAGAAGCCCACAGATACAGATACAAGAAGTCCACAGAACACAAAACAGATAGGACCAAAGAAGAAAGTCCCCAAGACACATTATAGTTAAAACTTTTAACAAAGAGAGAGTGCTAAAAGCAGAAAGAGAGAAACAATTCACAACATATAAAGGCAATCCCATCAGAATTACATCAGATTACTCAATGTAAACCCTGAAAGCCAGGCAGGCCTAAAATGGAACACTTCAAAATCTAAAAAACTGTGGCTTCCAACCCAAGCTATTCAACCCAGCAAAAGTATCACTCATAATAGATGGTGAAAAAAAAACTTTCAATAAGAAAGTCAATTCTATTATTATGTGAACACAAAGCCAAACCTACAGAGAATACTTGAGGAAATACTCCACAAAGAACAGTTAAACAACCAATCTCAAGAGCCAACAAGAAAAAGATCAAAATAACCAAAATTGACCAGGCTAATCATAGTACATAACGCAAGAAAGCACCAAACCCCATCAAACACCTCATCATGGCAGGCATTAATTCATATCTCACAGTAATAACCTTAAATATTAATGGTCTTAACTCATCCATCAAAAGACACAGCCCCCCGCCAAAAAAAAGCTGGGCATGTTGGTGCATGTCTTTAATTCCAGCACTGAGGAGGCAGAGGTAGAAGGATCACCATGAGTTCGAGGCTACCCTGAGACTACATAGAGAATTCCAGGTCAGCCAGAGCTAAAGTGAGACCCTACCTCAAAAATAAAATAAAATAAATAAAAAAATAAAATAAAATAAATAAAAAAGAACAAAGAAAAGAAAGACACAGATTGTCAGGGTGGATCAAAAAACTGGGCTCTTCTATCTGTTGTTTTCAAAAGACCCACCTCACCACTAAAGGTAGACACCACCTCAGGGTGAAAGGTTGGAAAATGATATTCCAATCAAATGGAAAAAAATAAGCAGGTGTAGCTATATTAATACCTGATAAAATAGACTTCAAACCAAAAGGACAAAGAAGGCAACTTCTTACTCATCAAGTGAATGATTTAACATGAGCACACTGCAATCATAAATATACATATGTGCCAAACACAGGTGTACCACAGTTTATAAAACAAACTCTACTCAATAATAAAATCTACTCAATAATTAAATAGAAATAAACGCCAACACCATCAGACTTCAATACTCCACTATCATCAATAGACAGACCGTTCAAGCAAAAAATTAACAGGGAAATAATAGAGCTCAATAACATCATAGGTCAACTAGGCCTAATGGATATCCACAGAACTTTTCACCCCAATTCTACAGAATATACATTCTTCTCAACAGCCCATGGAACCTTCTCCAAAATTGATCATATATGAGGTCATAAAGCGTTCCTCCATAAAGTCAGGAAAATTGAAGTAATTTCCTGCATAATGTCAGATAACACTGCTTTAAAGCTAGAAATTTACAACAAGAAACACATCAAGAACATCACCAGCTCCTGGAGACTAAATAACACACCTTTAAACAATGAATGCATCATGGAAGAAATTTAAAAAAAAAAAGAAATTGTAAAATTCTTAGAATTGAATGATGCTGAAAACACACCTACCAAATCTTATGGAACACAACGGAGGCAGTCCTAAGGAGAAAATTCATAGCCCTAAATGCCTTCATTACAAAGTCAGAGATACCCAAATTAATAACCTGACTGTCCACCTAAAGGTGCTGGAAAAACAAGAAGAATCCAATCTAAAGAGCTCCAGACAGAAAGAAATAATCAAGATTAGAACAGAAATTAATGAATTGGAAACTAAGAAAACAATTAAAAAGTTGATGAAATTAAGAGCTGGTTCTTTGAAAAAATAAACAAGATTGACAAACCCCTGGCTAAACTGATCAAGCAAAAATGAGAGAGAGAGAGAGAGAGAGAGAGAGAGAGAGGTCTCAAATTAACAAAATCAGAAATGAAAAGGGAGAGATCACAATAGACATCAATGAAATTGGAAGAATCATCAGGGCATACTTCTAAAACCTCTACTCCACAAAACTGAAGAATCTGGAAGAAATCAATAAATTCCTAGACACATACTAACTACCAAAACTAAACTTAGAGTAGATTAATCTCCTGGACAAACCTATAACATCCATGTAGATTGAAAAGGTAATCAGAAACCTCCCCCCAAAGAAAATTCCAGGACTAGATGGCTTCTCAGCCAAATTCTATCAAACCTTTATGAAAGAACTGAAACCAATTTTTCTCAAACTGTTTCACATAGTTGGAGACCAGAGAAACCTCTCTGACTGTTTTTATGAAGCTAGCATTACCCTAATGCCAAAACCAGACAGAGTTGCAACAAGGAAAGAAAACTATTCACTACTGCTCTTCAACATAGTACTAGAAGTACTAGCCCAAGCAATAGGACAGGAGAAAGAAATAAAAGGGATTCAAATTGGAAAGGAAGAAGTCAAGTTAGCCCTATTTGCAAGTGACATGATCCTATATAAAAGTAACCCAAAAGTCTCCATCCCAAAACTTCTAATGGTGATAAATTCCTTAAGCAAAGTGCAGGATACAAAATCAGTAACTTTTCAATATGCAAAGAATATACAGAGAAAGAAATCAGTGAGCCTGTCCCATTTTCAATAGCAACAACAACAACAAAAAACTTAAATATCTTGGAATAACACTAAAGAAGGATGTAAAAGACCTATATAATGAAAACATTAAAAAACTCAAGAAAGAAATCAAGGAGGATTTGAGAAGATGGAAAGACCTCCAATGTTCCTGTGTAGGTAGAATTAATATTGTGAAAATGGCAATTCTACCAAAAGCAATATACAGATTTAATGCACTACCAATAAAAATACCACCACCACTCTTCACAGAGATTGAATAAATGATCTCAAAATTCATATGGAATGGCAGAATGCCTTTGATATCCAAACATATCTTCAGGAAGCAACAACAACAAAGAACCTCTGGCAGTATCACCATACCCAATCTAAAGGTATATTACAAAGCCATAGTGACAAAAACAGCATGGTACTGGAATAAAAACAGAAACATAGATCAATGGAACAGAATTGAAGACCCAGACCTTAGGTCAAGTGAGCACATCTGTTTGATATTTTACAAATGTTTCAATAAGGTAGACTGAAGAGACAGCATCTTCAACAAATGATGTTGGACAAATTGGATGACCATATGTAGAAAAATAAAATCAGACCAACTCACTTTCCTATACCCAAAAATCATGTCCAAATGGATTAAAGACCTCAATATAAGACCTGAAACTCTTCAACCACTAGAAGAAAAAAAAAAATAATAGGATGCACTCTCCATGATATAGGACTGGGAAAAGACTTCCTGAACAAAACCCCAGTAGGCCAGGAAATTAAGCACTCAACCAATGGTATCTCATGAAACTAAAAAGCTTTTGAACAGACAAACATACCATAAGCAGAGCCAATAGATTACCCACTGGATGGGAGAAAATCTTTGCCAGCTATATCACTGAGAGATGCCTAATATCTAGAATCTACAACGAACTCAAAAATCTAAACAATAAAAAATAATCAAGGGAGGAAGAGAGGGTATTATCATGGGGTGTTTTTTATAATCATGGAAAATGTTAATAAAAATTGTGAAAAGAAAAAAAAGAACCCATTCCAAAAGTGGGACAGAGAACTGAATAGGGAGTTCTCAGAGGAAGAATTACAAACAGCTAACACACACTTAAAGAAAATGTTCAACATCCCTAACCATTAGGACAATGTGAATGAAAACAACTTTGAGATTCCAGCTTTCCCTGGTATGGATAGCAAACATTAAAAAATCAAAATAAAAAATGTTGGTGAGGATGTGGAGAAATAGGAACACTCATTTACTGTTGGTGGGAATGTAAGCTGGTACAACCACTGTGGAAATTAATATGGAGACTCCTGAAAAAGATGAATATTGAATTACCTAGAGATCCTGTAATTCCCTTACTGAGCTTTTACCCTAAAAGCTCCCCACCTCTGTTCAGAGATATTTGGTCAACCATGTTTATAGCTGCTCAATTCATAATAGCTAATAACTGGGATGAACTCAGTTGCCCATCATTGGATGAATGGGTAACCAAGATGCAGTATATCTATATGATGGAATTCTACTCTGCAGTAAGAAACAATGACACTATGAAATTTGTAGAAAAATGGTTGAACTTGGAAAAGATCATTCTAAGTGAACTGACACAATCACAGAAAGAAAATCATCACATGGTCTCACTCATCTATGGTCCTAACCTGGATCAGCCCAAGTTGCTGCGAACCTGAGTAGCATTTTGTGGCTGGGCCAATAGGGAGCATAGGGATTTGGGAAAGGGGAAAGGTAGGTGGTGTGGGGGAGGAATACAAAACTGAACTCAAATTGAACTGGTACTATAGAACCATATATCCTGGAAATTAGACTAAAAGGTGGAACCCTCAAGAGGACATTATGGTGAACATCTGAATCAAAGGGCCCTGGGGAGGGTGAGATGAAACCTAACCTTAAATTTGTCCTGTTTCTATTTCTTCTCTGTGTTTTTATTTTTTCTATTTTTTTGGTGCTAGCCTGGAACTCCCTGTACCATGATGTAGTTTACATCTACAATGAGCTGTTGATCAGAGAGACCTAGTAGATCTCCCAAAACCAACAAGACAGACTTCTGTCAGAGCACTTGATTACCCACCAGGAGTTAATGGTAAGACCCTACTGCTGAAGATACCCTTCACTGTCGACATGGACCATGGAGAGACCTGGTGGGAATCCAGAAGAGAGCCAGTCCCCAGACAATTAGCTCATCTAGTGCTGGAAGGTGCTACATGAGCCTCTGGCAGAAAGTGGCCAACATCTGTCTGAGAAAACTCTAAGTCTAAATGAGCAAACAACCTGATGTGATTGATACTCATGCAACTGCAGTGGTGGCACACAGCCATGGTGGGTAACCAGCTGCTCTTGGATTGGCTAAGAGAGCCACTCAGTGAAAAGGAAACCATATCTGGAACTAGAAAACAAGTCAAAATTGTATCCAGATAATGACTCTGCTTTCTATTATAAAGCTCCCTCTAATCTTGGGCTATAAGAGGGTTTACACACTTTAAATTTTCTCTAAATTAATATTGGTTATTCCATTTAACTGGTGCTAACTTCACTCTAGGTTGGAGAATTTGTTTTTCTTTTTCAAATGGGAGCTGCACCTGGGGAGATAAATAACCCAGAGCACCCCACCCTGGCCCCAGCTGAAACCACAGAGGAATTAGGGAAAGGAGCAAGAGTGCTGCTTTCTTAGTGAATCTGATATCAGTACAAGGGTGAAGGAGACAGAAACTGAGGATACTCAACACCTACCAAACCAGAGACCCAGAGGCTCCTAAGTGCCCATCACTAAAGTAGACTTAAAATTCACCCATCATGGCTCAGGGAATTATGCGGAAGAGCATGTAGAAAAATTTTTAGAGCCACAAATTTGGACATTTTGTGCAGAGACATTGCCTTTCCCCCATAACTGACTGCTGCCCCCATAATGCATGACCCACAATCCCCATGAGGTTGACCCACATCCCCAATGAGGAAGGCCTTTTCAGAAAAAGGACAGGGAAGAGGGATAGTACCAACATATGTTGTTTACATACTAAATATGTCCATATCTAATAAAAATAAATAAAAAAATAAAAATCAATGTTTGTTCTATCATATCGCTTCAATGGTTAGGAATCTGGGAGTGCTTAGCTGAGTGGTTCTGTTATGGTGTCTCACAAGGATGCAATCGAGATAGCAACTGAGCCTGCAGTTATTTGAAAGATGTGCAGGACTAGAGAGTTTGCATTCAAGGGGGCTGGCTGACGTGTGTAGATAGTTGATGCTGCCTATTGCCCATCATTCTTTTCTATCAGGGCCTTCCCTTAGATTCCTTAGGTGAGAGAGAAAATAAGTGAAACAGCACAATGTCGTCTATGATCTAGTCTCCAAAGTCCCAGTTCATCAGTTTGGCAACATGCTACTGGTCAGAAATGTCAACTCTAACATAGAAGAGAACCCCAGAGTACGAAAGCCAAAAGTGGAGGGCAGCTAGATGCCATCTTTGAGATTGGCTGTGTCAATATGCCTTTCCTTGTTACCAGTGAAGAACTTAGCAACACGAAACTACTGACCTCTAAGAAATCAAACTGATGGAACACTCCATGAAATAATGAGGATAATTTATCTTTTATAATGAATTCCATTCTTTCTGCTCCATTAGATTTCGTTGCCAATACATATTCTGGAACTTGGATAGCACTATTATGAAATAATTGGTGAAATCCACAGGGTCAGTAACCACATGCCAAAATTGTCCTTTCTAATGAGACATTTAATGTAAAGCAGATGGATCGGTTATGTTCTTGGGCTCATTTGTGGAGCATTAATGCTTACTTTCCTAGCAAGCATAACATTTGCAGTAAGGATACAATACTTTTAAAACTTGTATTATAATTTGATGCTTATCCCCTTTTCATTTTAAAGGTCCTTCCAATATGATGAATGGAAAAAATCTCCATTAATGAGTTAATGAAAGTAATATTTAGTGAAAACACTGTTGACATCTTCAGAATAGGCCACGGCTCTCAATTTTGAGTGTGTGGGAGAATCACCCTAGAGGTTTGTTTACAAATACAGTTTTCAATACTCACCCACAGAAACACATTCATTAGGCCAGAAACAGGACCTTGCAACCAAGGTTTTAACTCAGTCATTGACATGATTCCAAATGGTTTATGCACAGCTTTCAGTAATTAATAATGTCCATATCCAGCATTACACATACTCAATTGAGAGCATGAAAAGCTGAAAGCATGAAACAAGAGAATCTCCTAGACATTAATTCTAAAAGGAATGATTTTTAGGCAAATAAATAAGACTAGATTAGCCTTTCTCTGCCCAGTTGCCAAGAGGCTAAGACAGGAGAAGCACAGTGAGGTCCAGAGACAACAGCACATGTCCTTTTGCAGAGTCATGAATGAAGTGCTAAGAACAGTAACAAGCACAGAGCATCACCTCAGTTTGATGTTAGTTGCTGTGCATGATTGTCCAGACATATGCTATTGTCCTGGAAGCATTGGGTAAAAATTACCACCCACTAGTCATAAATGGGAATTCAATATTTGTATCAGACTGTTCTCTGGGTATAGCCATTTTTTTAAATAAAAGAGGTGTACTTTTAGGCTCCCTCTCCCCCACCTCAATTCTGCTGAAGATTTTCAGTGAGGTTATTGGTATTCGTTGTGGGAATGAAGAGGCCTTAGTCACTCTCTATAGAGAAGGACCAGGTGTCTCAGTCTATTCTCACCCACCCTGGGGCTCCTACAATCTTTCTGCCTGACCCTCCTTTGACAATGTTCCCTGAGCCTTGGTGAGCAAGATAGAGATCTGATTTAGTGTTCTGTTCTCTATAGACTCTGAATCTGTGTGATGATGTTTGAGTGTCCACAGTGTCTGTCATCATTTCCCTGGAACTGGTATTCAGGCTAGCTGTGAGAGCAGTATTCATGTCATTGCTTCCTCCATAGTCACTTCTGGGCCCAGGCAGATGAGGTGGAGCTGACCCATCTCATGGTGGACAGTTGGCTCTCTCTTCTTGATGTATTGCTGTATCCTTGTTCTCCCCATTATTCTCCTCCATATGTAAGATAAAACAGATTCACCAACCAAAAGTGAGAACAGTTTGAATAAAACAGGATAAGCCTAGTTATTAGAGAGATATATTGATGTGTATATTCACACTTCTTAATTAAAAAACAGTGGAAGTTCTCTCTGGAGCATATTGGTTTCCTATTCTAGGGAATCTGACTTGGTTACCAGAGTCAGGCATAAGTTCTCCCCATTAAGCAGTTTCATGTCCAATCCATAGCTAGTTGGTTACTTATATTGGCTGTGTGCCACTATTGCACTAGTGTGTTCTACCTTGCTGGTTGATTTTGTAACTGGCAGGATCTCCTTCTGACAACTGTTATTCTCCAGCTCCTATTACATCACATTCCAGCACTATGAAGGCCAGTTTGGAGGGAGCTGTATTCCTTCGCAGTTACAGCATAGTCACTTGATGTCCTGTGCCTGCAGGCTGTGGTGTCTTTTGCAGGTAGCCATGTGTTTTGGTAATGGCCTATAATATTTTGGAGACCTTATGTCTACTTGATTGACAGCTCACTGTGAAAGGGAAACCAGTTCTGGCCCTGGGAATTACCAGCCAGAGCCCATGGTTTTAGGGCTATACCTTCTCCCCCTTTTGTGGACCTCTTCTGTTCAGGTCACCCTCCCCTTCATTGATGGTAATGACTTATAGAATGGTATCAGGGTAGCAGATTTCTATGGAATTGATTCATGTTGTCACTAGTTTTGTGTATTTATCCCTCCCATCCTCTAACCCCTGAGGCTTTTCCCTTTCTTTCTTTCTTTCTTTCTTTCTTTCTTTCTTTCTTTCTTTCTTTCTTTCTTTCTTTCTTTCTTTCTTTCTTTTTTCTTTCTCTTCCTCTCTCTCTCCCTCCCTCTCTCTCTCTGCTATTGACTTGTATAGAGTAACACTTCCTTCCTATTTCCCATCTTTCCTATCTTCATTCTAGTATCATGTCCATATTGTTGATATTTATAATGGCTTACAATTAACTGATGTTGGTCCGGGTTAGGAACTGCATATGAGAGAGGTCATGCAGCATTTGTCTTTCTGAGACTTATGACCTCATTTAGACTTAATAGTTGCTACTATAAATACAATGGTAAAATGTGAGCCATTCTTATCTCAGTGAGAGTAGATGTTCTCAAAGAATAACTAGATATCACATGTTTAAAAAACACAAACAGGTGCTGGAGAGAGGCTTAGCAGTTACAAAGGCACTTTCTTGCAGAGCCTATGTACAAAGCTTGATTCCCCAGTACTGACCTAAAAAAATATGGTGCATTTATTTGCAGTGGCAAGAGGTTCTGGTGTCCTATTATCTCCCCCACTCCCCCTCTCTTTCCCTCCCCTGTATTTCTCTCCCAAATAATATTTAAAAGGTAATACAAACAAAAATCCCTATGCATTAGTGTCCTGGGGTTGCTATAACAAAGTACCTCAAACTTAGTGGCTTAAACAACAGAAATTAATCTCCTCACAGTTCTGAGTCTCCAAATTTGAGACAAAAGCATCAGCAGGGTTTGTTCTTTCTAGAAGCTGTGAGGGGAGGGTGTCCAACTTCTCTCCTTGGCTCTGAGCTGGCTTCAGTCTTCCCAATGTGTTGTTGTGCTGTATTTTTTTCTGTACCCAGCTGTGTCCTCATCTCCTCTCCTTTCAAGTTCTTAATTTTTGTCAGATGATGACCTCATTTTGACTTGATACTTCTTGAACTATACTAGCTATAGACTGTGGTCCCAGCAGTTAGGACTTCAGCATATGCATCTTGGGAGGGACAAACTTCAATGCCTTTAATGCCTCTCTAACACTCTTTGCAAAAGTTTGGGGGATGAAATTGATAGTCCCTAGTAAATAGCTTTCAAATAGAACACACACAGAGAGAAACACACACACACACACACACACACACACACACACACACACACACACACACTGGATAAAGGTTGCTCTTCCTACATACTGGTATTGTAAAAAGCATTATTTTGAGTGAGAGATGAGGTGGTGGAAGTGGCCCAGTGAGCAGCATGAAGTATGTCTAACCCTCAAAGGGCTTACAAGAAATAGAAGAATGGGGAAAGATGGAGCAATGGTTAATAGCTGTCTTCTAGTTGAATCAAATTTAGCTTTGAATGTGAGCAAATCTGGTGAGTGGTGTTGGGGGTAGCACAGAGAGATGCTCAGGTAAAGGTGTTCATCGTCACTTCACTACCACCACTGACCTGGCACTTTTCCAGAAAGGTATTGAACAAGTAAGTCAGAGAGAAGCACCCTACTGGAGTAGAACCTGTAGAGCAAGTTGGTCTGCATTTGGTTGTTTTGTTTATAATCTTGTGTAATATGAAGTAAGAGGTCAGTCAACTTTACTTTTCCCACAAATCACATTAGGCATTCTCTCTTATTTTCTCTGTCTCTGACTTCTCATCAGTCTAAACCATGATGTGCCATGATACTATGCAGCACTGCAAGTTCTCTCAAATTCTCTTGGAACAAGATGGACCATAGATACAATAAAATACCCAGGGGGGATTGTTGTGTTGTATTTTGTTGGCCATGGGAAAGTACATTTGTAAATCAAGCCATCTTTCAAAATCTTGAAATTTCAAATTATAAATAAGAGCTAAGAACAGGTCAAATAATGGATAAAACTAAATCATGTAATTTAGATAGGATGGCTTTTTTATGAGATAGTAAAATTGCATCAATTTAGTCAAATGTAGATTTAATAGGAGAAAAGGTTTTCAGATCTATAGCTGAATGTATTTCATGTGATAAACTAAAACAGAAGTGAATAATAGTGATTTATGGGATTCCTCTTGATCTTGGTATTTCATTATTTTTACATAGAATTTTTTTTTTTACTTTGGTTTTTTGAGGTAGGGTCTCACTCTGGCCCAGGCTGACCTGGAATTCACTACATAGTCTCAGGGTGGCCTCAAACTCACAGTGATCCTCCTACCTCTGCCTTCCTAGTGCTGGGATTAAAGGTATGTGCCACCACATCCGGCTAGAATAATATTTTTGATGCATGCTTTTAGCATTGTGTTTTCTTATCTTGTTCTGAAATTATACACATACATTTATGTGGCAACCAGCCATCCTACTTTATAATTTTCTTACTTCCATCAGGAAAATAGTGTTACAATTAACAAGATTGTTGACTTTTCACTTGTGTTTCACTACAAATCTTTCTGGAGGTATGGGAAAGACTGCCATGAATATAAAATTTGGTTTAAAACTTAGTTCTTACAAATTATACACATGAGCATGCATGTGTACACAGGATGTTTTGCTAAACGTGCATATGCAATTTTATTTTATTTTACCTGTGTATGTGTGTATGATATGAGTGCATATGTCCATTCATGTTCATATGTGAATGAGGAAGTGCACAAGTGTGTGTGTGTTTAAGTTGACATCAGGCATCTTCCTCAGTCACTTGTAATTGTTTGAAATAGTGTCTGTCACTGAACCTAAAACTCAGTGATTCAACTAGACAAGCTAGCCAGCAACCAGAGAGAATTCCTGGTCCCACCTCCCCAATGCTGGAATTGTAGGCATGCACCATCATGCTTGGCTTTTATGTGGGTTCCAGAGCATTGGGACTTAGGTTCTCATGCTTGTGCAATAAGCACTTTACCCACTGAAGCATCTTTCCATAGCTGATATGTGTGGTTATGAAAGATATACCAGAAGTAAAACTGTATGCTTTATTTTTCCCTTTAATCAAGTTTTTTTTTTTTTCTGTGTTTAGCCTAATGATATATATGTATATATTGGTTTTTCAAGGTAGGGTCTCACTATAGCCCAGGCTAACCTGACCTGAACTTCGCTGTGTAGTTTCAGGGTGGCCTCAAAGTCATGGCGAGCCTCGTACTATTGCCTCCCACGTACTGGGATTAAAGGCATGTGCCACCATGCCCTGCTTTTTTTTTTTATTATTATTGCTGAGCATGGTGACACATGCCTTTAATCCCAGCATGCGGGAGGCAGAGGTGGGAGGATCCCTATGAGTTCAAGGCCACCCTGAGACTACACAGTGAAGTTCAGGTCAGGTCAGCCTGGGCTATAGTGAGACCCTACCTCAAAAAAATTATTTATTTATTTATTTATTTATTTATTTATTTATTTATTTGCAAGGAGAGAGAGAGAGAGAGAGAGAGAGAGAGAGGGAGAGAGAATGTACACACCAGGTTCTCTAGCAACTGTAAATGCACTCCAGATGCATGTGCCTCTTTTTAAATCTGGCTTTATGGTGTTCTGGGTTATTAAACCCAGGTTGTTGGGTTTTGTAGGCAAGTGCCTTAACTGCTGAGCCATCTCTTTAAGCCAGTGCACTTACTTAAGAACTAGAGAACCAAGCTTCCACAGAACAAGGCATTTTCATTAACACAGTCTTCTCCATTGCTTCATCCAGTTTTCTTTGATCAATGCAGAATTGTTGTTACAAGGGATACAAAGCACAAACTTTTAAGACCAATGGAGAAAGAGTTTGTTTTGTGGGAAAATCTGTGGCTTATATATTTGATTTGGCTACAAATTTGTCATATATTCTGACTTTGACCTTTCCCCTTTGGAATAGTAGCCAGCTGCACCTGGGCTTAAATCACTGCTTGGACAATGAGTTGAAATAGACATGTTATCTTTCTAAGCCTTATTTTCTCCAGCTGTAAAATGGAGGTGATGATACTCATTAATAGAACTCAGTGGAGAACAAATTGAGATATCATGTGTGTGAGGTTAACTTCATCATCCACTTGACTGGATTTTTAATCACCTAGATAACACACCCCTGCGTGTATCTGGGAGCCTGTTTCCAGAGAGGCTTATCCAAGGAGGAAAGCCCCATCCTGAATGTGAGGAGCACCATCCCATGGGCTGGGGATCCACTCTGAATACAAAAGGAAAAAGAAGGCCAGATGAGTACTGTGATTCCCCTTTCCTTGCTTTCAAGTCAATTAAAATATGAAGAGTGGGCTGTGGACATAGCTTAGCATTAAAGGCACATGCTTGGAAAGCCTGACAGTATAAGTTTGATTACCCAGTACCCATGTAAAGCCAGATACACAGTATGGCACATGTGCAGTAACAAGAGGCCCTGGCATACTCATTCTCTCTCCCCCCTCTCTCTTACACACACATTGATAAAAATAGTTTTAAAGAGATGTTAGGAAGGGCTGGAGAGATGGTTCGATGGTTAAGGTTCTTGCCCACAAAGCCTAATAAGGATCCAGGTTTGATTCCTCAGTATCTATGTAAAGCCAGAGGTACAAGGTGGCACATGCATCTGGGGTTCATTTGCAGTGGCTAGAGGCCCCAGAGCACCGATTCTCTCTCTCATAAGTAAATAAGTAATTAAATATATTTTTAGAAACTCTTGAAAACAAGGTGTTAGGCGCCCAATGGCATGCTTCTGCTGTATCACATTCTACTGTGCTTTCTCCATCATGACGAACACTATCAAGCATGAGCTGAAAGAAATCTTTCCTCCATAAGTTGCTTTTGTTCAGGTGTTTGGTCACAGTGACAAGAAAAGTAATACCATATGTGATAAATGGCAGGTCTTATCCCTCACAGCATTGACTTTCCCAAAGTAATCCAAACACTGGCTGACTGATTGAAATGAGAGTTATAGGAAAATAGAATATTAGACTTAGAAGGAATGTATAAATTATACTGGCCAGCTGCCCAAGCAAGCATCCTTGACTTTGTAGCCCCTACTGAATGCTGTGGTGAAGGGGTGCTTACCATCTGCCAGTGTTGTTGTCTCCATGATAAACTGTTTTAATTATGACCATATTTTCAGTGTCACTTTATGCATAAAATATTGTCACGTAGCCTCAAAGCCAACATTAGAAAAGAAGGCAACCTCACTGTGCCATGTAATTTGTAGGCTTTCCACTTGGAAGGACTGTGGTTCACATAGCAAGGAAAATACAGCAACGCCATAATATCTCAGTGAAATATTGCATGGCTGGGAGCGTGTCCCTTAGAAAACAGATGGTCTCTGTTGAAAACAAAATATGATTATGGTATTTGCATGCAAGAAACCTTGTAGTGTTCAATTAGAAAAATAAGATGAGTTATAGCTGTTTTGGAGTGTGAACCTTCTAATCAGTAGAGAAACTACCTAATCTTGACTGTATAAATGAGATACAGGTGAAATATATCTTTAATAAGTAGCACTATGGTGGTCCAGATCTACGTGACAGAAACTATGTGCAAGTCCAGAATGGTTTCATTTTATGCTATTTTTGTTTCAATATACAATGTTGGTCCCCCTACAGAAAAACCAATGAGCATCTCTGATGTTATTTTACCTCTCTATGGGGCTTTAAGAGTTTATCTCTGTAAATATAGGGCTGGAGAGTTGGCTTATCCCTTAAGGTGTTTGCATGCAAAGCCTAATGGCCTAGGTCTGATTCCCCAGTACCCACGTAAAGCCAGGTGCACAAAGTGGCATGCACATCTGGAGTTTGTTTGCAGCAGCTAGAGGCCCTGGTGTGCCCATTCTCTTTCTCACTGTCTGTCTCTGCCTGCAAATAAATAAATAATATGATTATAAAAGAGGGTTTGTATCCATTAATATTGCTTTGACCTCCATCATCTGCATTATAACTTGACTTTGGGTACAGTGGAATATTTTGTGAAAATGTGAGAAGTCTGAGTAAAGAATGGTACTCATTCTAAGGAAAAGAACATAAGACCTGGTGGATGAACAAAGCCACTGAGAAGGAAAGGGGAGAATGGAGCTGAGGGCGAATCAAGTGATCAGTCTGCACATAATTCCCTCTAACTCAGTGCTGCTCAACTGTAGTGTTTTGCCTAAGGGAATTTGGAAATATCTGGAGACACTTTTGGTTATCATAACTGTGGCAGCACCAACATCTGCTGAGTAAGGTCATGGATGCATCTGAACATCCCAAGCATCCTGTCCTAAGCAGGACAGCCCTCCAACAAGAAGTCATCTGTTCGAAAATGCCAGTCTTTGCTCTTCAAGGCTGAAAAATCATGCCATTTGAAAGTGAGAGGTGTATCTACCCTTATGTATATTTTATAAGTTGATATCTCTATAAGTAGATTTTTGAATAAAGGAATTGTTGTAGCCTATTAGCTTTATTTGTTTGCTATTATACCCAGATTCTACACTGGGTATGACATGAAAGTAAGAGTTTTGCATTGACAAAGCCCATCCTGAACAAATAGAACTGTCTTCCTTTAAATAAAGCAGAAAAACAAAAATATGTGTTATGTGGTCATCAAACTGGTAAATACCATAATTCCATTTACATTCTGCAAGTTAATTTGCAGCATAGCAGTATGTGGGGAGGAAGAACACCACTCTACCTTCAATGCTGATTCTACCAAGTAAGCTGATAGAGGATTACTATGGAAAACATACAGAACTTATTCCATGCATAGGGTAGCATATGTAGATGTGACCACCCCAAACTCACTGCATACGGAAGCCTTCTGTGATGGTTAATCTTCATTGTCAACTTGGCTGCATTTAGAATAACCATAGAAACACACATCTGTGTGTCTATGAGGGTGTTTCCAGAGAGGTTTAACTGAGGAGGAAAGACTCACCCCGAATGTAGGCTGCACTGTCCCATGAACGTTAGGCTCTGAATGAGTAAACAGGAGCAAGTGAATCCAGTCACTGCATTCCCTTTCTCTGCTTCCTCACTGTGGATGTGATGCCATCAGCTGCCTCACAGGTCACCTGCTTTCCCCACCAGTGGACTGTCCCCTCCAACTGTGAGCCTGCCTTTCTTTGGTTGCTTTTGTGAGATATTTTGTCACAGCAACCAGAAGAGTAATGAACATACTTACATACCCTATTAATAGGGAAGAGAGGAGGGGCCATGGAGCCCATATAAGAGAATGTAGGTGATGTGGGGAAAGGTGAGTGGGGCCACAGGAAGAACTGGTGGCATCTGTTTGGGCATGATGCTAACCTCTGGTTTCTGCCCCTGTGATCTGAGCCACTTTCTCTTTGCTTGGTCAGATTCCCTGGAGAGGATCTGTGACTGCTGAGCACCTTTGGCAGGCTCTTCAGGCAGCAAGAGGAAGGTCAGGGAAAGCCTTTCCCTGGACGTGCTGCTTCTTTAGAATCTCCAGCTTGCAGTCCAAAGCAGGACATGCCGGGGTGGCGAATTCTGGCGTCCTTCTGCAGAGGTGATGGCGATTTACAGCACACACTCTGGCGCAGGGTGGGAACAACTAAGCCAAACGTGCTTGCAAGTGACAGAGATGGCTGAATGTTGGAGCAAATCTTATCTTAGACTTGGAGAATTATAGCTCCGGAGATAAAAATTAGAAAATGCCTTAGAAAACAATGCTAAAAGAGAACCAACCATCCCATCCCCCTTCAGACCATAGGCTAGACTAGGCACAGTTCACATGTCAGTTAATACTGTGAACCCTAATCCCTTAGTACCATTCAGTGGGATCTGTTGGCTGCAGGAGTGGACTGGTCTGCACTGACCCCCGCTGAAGGGCTCTGCCTTGCCCTGAAGGTTTCATAGCTAATCAGGTCTATAAAGTGCCTTAGTCCATCTTCTGTTGCTAACACAAAACACCCAAGAATGGATAATTTATTTTTTTAAAAAAAAGAAAGAAACTTATTTTGGCTTAGTCTAGACACTGGCAAGTCCAGCAGTATGGTGCTGTCAGGGCTTCATGCAATGCCATATAGTGTGGCAGAAAGTGGGAGGACAAGGGGGTGCGTGTGAAGGGACACTCACTTTGTAAGGGTCCACTTTTGCACTAACTCACAGCTTCCCTGAGATCTAGCCCCCATTTGTGAAAATAGCATTAACCCTTTCTTGTCTGCATATCCCAGATACTCTCTAAGGTTCCACTACTTCCCCGTATTGTTACCTTGGGGAACAAGTTTCACTGTGAGATTTGGAGGGGATAAACCATACCACACAGGGATTTTGTTTCTCATGGTGGTGATAGCAGCACAAAAGGTAACAGTGCAGGCATTTCTCAAGCTGCTGGTGGTGTCATCTCTGTCAACAGACATCTTTAAAGCAAGCTTGAAGGATAAGCCCAGAGTCACAGGTTACAGTTCTTTTCCTATGGAGGCAAAGAAGAATGAATGTTCAAAAAAAGTTATATGTATATATGTGGTGTGTGTATGTGTTCCTAAATGTGTGGCCACACATGTAGGTGCACGTGTGTGTGTGTGTGTGTGTGTAGGCCAGAAGGTAATATCAGGTGTCTTCCACTATCATTCTCTGCCCCATGTTTTTTTTTTTTAATATCATTTACTTATTTATTTGAGAGAGAGAATGGGCAAGCCAGAGCCTCAAGCCACCGGAAACAAACTCTAGATGCATGTGCCACTTTGTGCATCTGGCTTTATGTATCCTTTGGTTTTGCAGACATCTATATGGCTTAACTGCTGAGCTGTCTCTCCAGCCCCTTATGCTGGGTCCTTTGGCTTTGCAGGCAAGCATCTTAACCACCAGATCCCCCCACACACACTGCTTTTTGAGCCAGGGTCTCTCATTGACCCATAGCTCACTGATTCAGTTGGACTGGCTAGCCAGCAAGCCCCAGAGATCCCCACCACACCAGATACAATTAAGCTTGAATATTTTTAAAGACTATGATTTCTGTGTATTCAAGCATAATGCACACTTTTAACTATCTGAAAAAGCAAGGCTCATCCTGATAATGAACATTGTGGCTGGATTCCCACATTCTGCAGTGTTCTCTGCATGGTCCCCATTGGTGGGAGAAGCTGAACATAGCGGGGGTTTCCTGCCATCTCCTGTCTTCCATCTGCTAAATAAATGTAGCACTTTCTGTTGACTCTTCTACTATCCTGTCTTCTGAGGGAAAGGGTAGCAGCTTGAATTTTCCAGGAAATCATTAGTGGGAGGCAGTGATGAGGGACTCATCATTATGTGATTATTTAGCCTTGAAAGCTTTTCTGTAGTTATTTTAGTAATATTTACAACATTTGCAGAGCAAAGAAAAGAACTGACAAGATAAGCATTTGATATTTTTTCTCAGCTCACCCTCCAAGGGATATTACTTCATAATTTGTTTAGCATTTTAGTAAATCCATTAACCTTTCACCCTAGACTTAGAAAATGGGTTTGATGGTTTAATTCTGTTCCCCAAGGAGTCTATAACCACATCATAAGCTGCATCTTGTTGGACATTAATTGGAATGTATTTCCAGTCAAATTCAGAATTAGGCTAATGGAAGTATAGAAAGTAGGTACAGAAGAAAGTGAAAGCAATGAGCCCATCTTTTCTCATGCTAATTGTGACATAGTTACCTAAATTTCTGTTAAAGGCAATGGTATTACTAGCCATGGGGTTTAAACACTAAACTGA
Source organism: Jaculus jaculus (assembly GCF_020740685.1). Lineage (NCBI taxonomy): Eukaryota > Metazoa > Chordata > Mammalia > Rodentia > Dipodidae > Jaculus > Jaculus jaculus. The sequence goes on from NC_059103.1 coordinate 151,945,084, forward strand.
TTTTTTTGTTGTTTTGTTTTTTTGAGGTAGGGTTTCATTCTAGCCCAGGCTGACCTGGAATTCACTATGTCGTCTCTGAGTGGCCTTGAACCTCCTGCCTCTGTCTTCTGAGTGCTGGGATTAAAGGCGTGTGCTACCATGCCCTGCTAACTGAATTTTTAAGGTATTCACTTGAAATGAACCCATTGTCTTTCTCCTGTGTGATTGCCATAGATATCTTCTATTTGCTGACAATTCTTTTAAGTTGTCTGGTTTCTTCAGGTGCTATGATGTTTAGAGCATGGATTTTAAAAGAATATTTCAGTTTCTGTAAAGAAGAGCTTATTCTGAAAGTCTTTCTTTGCTTTTTTGTTGCTCCTTTCACTTCCAGAATCAAGTCTGAAAAGCAGGAAATGCAGTCTCATCCGGCTAAGGCGAGAGGTTGAAGAGTTGGCTCAGAACAGCTACCTTATGTCCAACTGCTATCTGTCCCTGGATTTCAGTTCCATCTCTGTACTTCTCACCACATAAGACATGCAAGGACAGTGCCTTTCTTGACCCCACAGGGGACCCATCAGAGGTCAGGTTCCTTCTGACAATGGATGTGTGAAATTTGCAATAACCGTGTAATCAGTTTAATTTCCTGTATGTTTCTTTCCTTAACATTTTTATTGAGAGTTTCAATATATGAACATACTGTAATTTTATTATTTTCCTGTCCTATTACTCTCTTTTGTGCCTTCTATGACCTACCTCACCCTGATACCTGAGCACTCTCCTCTTTCCAAGTAGCCCTTCTTCTGCATTGATGTCTCACTATTTTTGTGTTTCCAGGTCCTCTATGTCAGAATGTTGATGGGATCAGAATTGTGTAGATCTTGTAGGGACAATGAAAATCCCTTTGGGGTAGTGAATGAACCAGTCAGTTCATGACCACAGAACAGTGCCTGCCTTCCTTTCTTCTGCAATGTTCCCTGAGCCTTGGAGGGCATGGCAGAGATATCATGTTTACTATTAGGCCCTCAACAGCCTCTTATATTCTGCTTTGACAAATTTTGAGTCTCCTCAGTGTCCACCACCATAGAGAAGCTTCTCTGGCTGGCAGTGAGAACAGTCATGTTCTTTCCGACATCTCTTCTACAACATTCCCTGAGCTCTGCTGGGTGTGGCAGAGGTGACTTGTCCAGTGCTAAGCACTGGGATCTCTGTTCTTCTTGTCTTCTTGATAAGTCTTGTGTCTCCCCATTGTTCACTACCATCTGTAAAAGGAACAGAAGAGCATTGATCAATGGAAATAAACATATACATTTAGTAGGTGACCTGCCAGGCTCAACATATCCATGTAGGCAAAGAAGAGTCATAACTTCCCTCTAGGGCTTGTATTTCTTATATTTGATCAATAATTCATCTTCACTTCAATTTCCAAAATTATTGGGATATCAGAGGACTTAATGTGTTTCCAGATGAACAGGAACTTCCAAGAGAAGAAAAGTGTGAGTTCAAATCTCAAATTTCCCCACATTTCTTATTTTATGGAAGCTGCATTTGGTTAGAAGGCATAAGTTATGGAATGTTGTTTTATTATTTGTGAAATGCAAGTGGGTGAGAAGGAATTGATAATGTCTGGGGATAATACTGAGGTCTCATATTTTACTTCTACATCTTTTAAACAATGAATGGAAAAATCCCCATAGCACTCATTTAAAGAAAGTCTTTATGAGTCATGTATATTATAATTTTCTCCCTTTTTTTACAAGAGAACAGGAGGTGGGGAGTACAAGTTAGAAGGAGTAAGGCAAAGCATTGGAGAGGAGTGGAAGTACTGAGAAGAGAAAGGAACAGTGTCATTAAAAAGGGACAAAATAATTATATACAGTAGGAAGCAGAATGCAGTTCATGTCAAAGAGAGGGAACACTTAAATGCTCATATGAAGGTTAAAAAAAAGCTAGTAGTTAAAAATAGTAAAATATTCCTCAGAAAAACCTATCTTCTTCCAAGATAATACTGACAATTTGATCCTCTTTTTATATGTTATTTATTATAACCAAGAAATAGAATTTTGGCCTTAAAATGCATTTTTAATCATTTAATATAAGTTTCTAATTCACTTATTGCACACTGAGGCAAAAATAATTTAAGTGATATAAATCTATCAACTATAGAACAGAACTGATAGGTGAACAAATAGTTTCTAAGTTGTTGCTAAGTAATAGGCTAGAAAATAAACATACTGAGATATCCACATGTCATCTCCAACCTGTGTAAATATACTTTGCAGGTTTGATTAAGTCAAAGGTGGTTCTGGGACAGCCTGGGCTACCTGAGACCCTGCCTCAAAAACAAAACAAGTTTAAGTAAAACAAACAAATAACAACAACAACAGAAATTTTAAAAAAAAAAAAAACATGGCTGGAGGATGGCTTAGCAGCTAAAATGCTTGCATGCAAAGCCAAAGAACACAGGTTTGATTCCCCAGGTCCCACGTAAGTCAGATGCCAAGGTAGCACATGCGTCTGGAGCTCATTTGCAGTGGCTGGAGAACCTGGCACACCCATTCTCTGTCTCTCTCTCAAATAGATAAATTTTAAAAAGAGAATTTGAAAAAAGAGCTAAGAAAGGAAAAAGAAGGCATTAAAATTGCAAAAGAAAGTACAATTGATAGTTTAAAGAAAGTAAGAGAAGAAACTTTTGGTAGTTAATTCAAGAACTGGGTAGCAATTAACCAAGAAAATAGCATTCCAAGAAGTAAAGTAAAATCATAAATACCTAAAAATCAAGAAATCAAGACAGTGCCATGTAGAAAAATGTGAATAATATTTAGAAAATTACCAAAAAAGCTCTAGTTGAGTTGTTTAATCTTAATTAATTAACTTGATGAGATTTAGAATCACCCAGGGGACATGCCTCTGGGCATATCTGTGGAGGAGCTTATAGAGAGAATTCACTGAAGGGAAAGATGCCTCCTGAGTGTTGGCATACCTTCTAACAGGTGGCTCAGATAGAGATCTGAGGCAAGCAATGTCATCTGCCTTTGCTTATTCCTGAGCAGGCCCATCTATTGCTGCTGCCATCCCCCATGACATTTGATTAGCTCCCCGACCTCTCATTTAGTGCCCCATCTTGCTCTGAGTGGTCAAGCATATTTGCTGGCCTAATTTCCTCCTCATGGTCTCCAGGGAGTCTCTCTCAGGAATGAGCAGTCACATGAAGCTTGGATTTTCCCACTTTAAAATTTCAGCTGTGAATTAGATAATAGGCAAGGCCCCTTCCAGCTTCAAAGCTAATTGTTTCAATTTAAAAAAAAAAAAAAAAAACACCACCAAGCTTAGTTCTTTGAATATTTACATATGTACCATTTTCCTTTTGAAGTGCTTGATTTACTGTTTTTTAGCTTGACAAACCAAGTGTCTTTCCATCAAATGACATTACTTAGTTGATCCAAACTTCCTGGATCAATGGCACCCTCTAGCCATTTTCCTCATAAAGGTTTATCAAAAATGACTTTCTTCAGCTGTTTAAAAATTTCCATTGATATGAACATGTTAACCTATCATTTCGACAATGAACTCAGAAGAATCCAGGGTGTATTTCTGGTGGTTGCTGAATAGGCCTGTCCCTGCAGCCTTGTGTGGGTGGGATAAAGAGAATGTTATTATACTACTCAAGAATTTATGGTTCAACAAATGGAAGGGTTAATTGAAGAACAAAAGCATCATTATATAGAATATTAGTTAAAGAGGATCATGTAAAAATACACATGTCTATGGTTGCTATTTCCTCATAACTGTGTCTTTCCCTTCCAGAATGTTCTCTGTAACCACCTTAATGTGAGACAGGCATGTAAACAACTCACTCTTGCAATTTTCTAGCATGAGAAAACCATTCCTGTGACATGGCAAGATAGGACTTCACAGCTGTCATGCCCACACTAATTTTCCCCAGAAAATTATAATTTTAGAAAAATAAGACAAAAAGATTTTTATGTAAAATTCCAAAGAACACACTAGAATTTCTGAATCATAGTTATAACCAGGTTCCAGGATCCTATTTCCACCTCACTATATTTATGATCAATGGCTTAGAATGAGCCCAATTTTTAAGCCTTACAAATTACAGAAGGATTCGGAATTCCAGGCTGTCAGTAATGGCATATTGGGGTTAATTATGGACTCTACAGAGAGGATGCCAGCCAATGAATCACCAGCATATTTTTTGCCACACCTGGGGTTTTTCTCTGGATGATTTCCATCTAAATGTTGACAAAACTCAACCTTGGATACTCACTAAGAATTGCTGGGACTGTGGCCAAAGGTGCATACCTTCCAGTTGGCTTGCTTCCATGCTCATTAACCAAGATATCTGCTCCATATAAGACAAGAAATATACTCCTTGAGCTTTTCATATTGGTGCTAATTTTGAAAGCTTCCAGACAAAAATCCTCTAACTGCTCTTACTCTGAGCAGTGTTTCAGATTCTTTCCTGAAAGAAACCTTTATGTGAAATCATGTTGAAAGTCAGAGCCCAATGGTGGGTCACTTAGGCATGATAAACATGCTTGTTGGTTAAAGTTAAGATTCAGGCCACGACCATAAGACCAGATTTCAACCTTCTGAGTGGTTTTGGAAGCAGTTAGAAACAGGATGGTGCTCTGTCCTCCAGCTGAATGAACTGGCAGCCTAAAGTGCAGGAGGCCTGACCCCAGCTCAACATGTGATAAGTCTCCCATTTTCCCCTTGGAACATTGACTCATGTGGACTTGGAAATTTATTGTAATGAATGATGGTGTTTTATAAAAAAGGGTAATCTTGGAGCTGGACAGATTGCTTGGTGGTTAAGACACTTGCATGCAAAGCCTAGTGACCCAGGTTTGATTCCCCAATACCCACATAAAGCTGGATGCACAAAGTAGTGCAAACATCTGGAATTTATGTGTAGCAGCTAGAGGCCCTCGTGCTCCCACATTCATTCTCTTTTTCTCTCCTTGCAGATAAATAAGTAAATAATTCTTTTTCTTTAAAAAAAAAAAAGAACACTTATCTTTGTGAGGAAGAGTGCTTCACAACAAATTCATAAGGCTCACTGTTTGACAATGGATATAAATAGAAAGGAAGAGTAAAATAGTACTTATTAAAAGAGCATTGTTAAAAAAAGACCCAATAACACCACAAAGCCTGTTAAGCCTCCTGTGACTGCTGTTATCTTTAATTCCCTAGTCAATTATCCTAATGTCAATGCAGAGCCTAACTGTGTTAAGGAAAGAATACAGGAAGATTTGTATTGACTTCATGTCAGGAGAAGAGTGGCACAGGACACAGAAATGCCTCGTCATATCTCTGTTTTGGATACAATGGCCAGATCTGGGGCAAGTGCCTAATAGGGTCTGCTAGGTCCTCATCTCTGAAAAGCAAAATCAGAGCCTTGTGAGTCACAGAGCCCAGGGAAAACTGCATTACAAAATGTAAGGCTAATTCATTCTCTCAAAAACGGATAAATCTTTGAAAGATTCTAGAAAACAAACAGTCAATAATGCCTTTTAAGATAATGCTTTCTGTGTGCTGTCTGAGTTGGGCTCTTGAGGCATCAATAGCAACCAGTGTCATAACAGAAAGTAGATTTAGAAAGACAAACAGAAAACATCTAATATAAAAACTAAGAGGTTGGGTGCAGCTCAGTGGAAGAGTATGTGCTTCGCATGCAAAAGGCCCCGTTCAATCTACAGCACCAGAAATAAAATATGTTGATTTAATAACTTGATGGATCAATACATTATCCAGCTACATGTCCCTCCTATGAAATCTCTGTGGCCATGGGGGACAAACTTTACTTCCAGTTCTCCTCCAGCACGTGACAAGGCCATATGCTCCACTCCAGGGGAAGTGGGTCTCTGTCCTGAGGTAGGCTCCTCCACCCCTGTGAGGTAAGTCTCCTTTGAAGAAGAACTAGCTGGGTATAGCAAAGAATTTTCTTCTAAAAGCCAGAAGTGTGAAGCTGGAATAAGGGCTCTTTGGTATTCCTTAAGGAATTCTTCTGTTCTCCTGTCTGTGGGGTCCAGTATTGGTGGATCTTTAGTTGAGTGTGCAGAATTCCTCTTGACTCTTGTACATCCTGGACTAGGGCCAAAGTGAGCAGCTTTCCTGGATGATTGGGTCACATGGCATGTTACTTTTTATATCTAATGCAGGGAAATGCAGTCTGTGTCCCCAACTGATGTGTCTCCAATGTCCTCAGAATGAATACCACTAGTAGACTTTGGGTGCCATGGTTGGCACAGCACTTCACTGCTCACAAGTCCTCACTTTGTTTTAATTGTAAACTTCCATTTGTAAACAATATCCCATGGTAATTCCCTCCCTCCCCCACTACTTTCCACTTTGAAACTCCACTCTCCATCATATTCCGTCCCCCCCACCAGTCTCTCTTTTATTTGGATGTCATGATCTTTTCTTCCTATTATGATGGTGTTGTGTAGGCAGTGTCAGGGACTATGAGGTCATGGGCATCCAGGCCATTTTGTGTCTGGAGCAGCATGTTGTAAGGAGTCCTACCCTTCCTTTGGCTCTTACATTCTTTCCACCACCTTTTCTGCAATAGACCCTGAGCCTTGGAAGGTGTGATAGAGATATTTCAGTGCTGAACACTCCTCTGTCACTTCTTCTCAGCACCATGGTGCCTTCTGAGTCACCCCAAGGTCATTGCCATCTGATAAAAGAAGTTTCTCTAACTAAAAGTGAGAGTAGCATTAATATATGGGTATGAACATTAAGAGAAATGCTTACTGGGCAGTTTGGTGAGCATAGTATATACATTTACCCAGATACCAGCAGACCCCTAGAGCTCATGACTACCCCTGTTGTAGGTTTTCAGTGTCAGGGATATATTCCTTCCCATGGAGTGGGCCTCCAGCCAAATTGGAGGGCAGTTGGTTTCCCCCATAACAGACATGCCACTATTTCACCTGTTGACTCATTTGGCCTGGCTGGCCAAATTTAAGGCTTGCAGTATCCACTGTTGAGCATCTTCACTGGTGATTTCTCTCTCTCCCATTGAATAGCATGCAGTGTGGCTTTTTCTAGCTTTCTGTTAGCTGGTCTACATGGAGGAGGTTTTCAGTTCAGCTCCAACAGGATTTCTCAGTGGTCTTACAGCCCAAGTATGTGGAGTCTTCAGTGATAGGGTCTTACCATGTATTCCTGAAGGGAAATCAAGGGCCTCAACAGTGGCCTGTAATGTTTTGGGGGCATCAGGGACCTCCCTGCCAACAACTCACTAGAAGGTAGCCCATCCCTGGCATTGAAAATTTTCTAGTAACAATCTATGGCTTCTGAGTGTTCCATTGTCCAAAAAAGTAGGTTTCCATATGACTTAATTATATCATCTTAGGTTTTATTAGCCCTCTCTCCACCTTTCCTTTACTCAATCTCTTGCCCTGACCTCACTTAGGCATTTTCACCCCCATAACTTGTTCTTCTACTTGCATATATACAATACCATCCTATTTAGTCCTTCTTCCCTCCCTTACTATTCCCTTTATATCTCCTTTCTTTAAGAGATATCAAAATACAAGAGGGAATAACTGGAAAGAAGAAGGTGTTCAGTGGAGAGGGAAAGAGAAGGGAGACAAAAGAGTGTGGTACCAGGGCATTATGATCTGGAGACATTGTGCATATGAATGGAGGTTGTCAATGAAATGATTTTAAAAAATAAGCTGTGATTTGCAATTGATTAGGAGCTCTAGTCCTTTAATGTTTTTGTTTGTTTGTTTGGTCTTTTAACTTTTCTACGAGAAAGAGAGAGAGAAAGAGAGAGCTAATAGGCAAGGGGCATTAGCCACTGCAAACTCAGATGCATGCACACAAGGTGTGCCTATGTGTCCCCTTGTACATCTGGCTAATGTGGGTTCTGGGGAGTCCAGCTTGGGTCCTTAGGCTTTGCAGACAAGCTCCTTACCTGCTAAGTCATATCTCCAGGCCCTCTTTTTTCTTTCTTTCTTTCTTTCTTTCTTTCTTTCTTTCTTTCTTTCTTTCTTTCTTTCTTTCTTTTTTTTTTATGTAGGGTCTTGCTGTAGCCCAGGCTGACCTAGAATTCACTCTGTAGTCTCAGGGTGACCTCAAACTCATGGCAATCCTTTACCTCAGCCTCCTGAGTGCTAGTATTAAAGGTTTGTGCCACCATGTCCAGCGGGTCCCTTAACCTTTAAACAGAAGGTGTATTTTTATTTGCAGTCTATGTGATTCAGTTCTAGTACAAGAACAGATACATGCTCCCAAGGAAGCTGGTAGTGAGCTCTGGTGGAGGCCTCCAGCTCCCCCGGCATCACTGGCTAACTGTGGCCACATGCGTCTAGTGTCATATGCACAGCATTTGGGGATGACATTTTTCAATGTAACTTTTAACCTATCCCACATGAGTGGATGATCTGATAGGCAGATACCATGTCTTCACAGTAACTATTATCCTCTAAAAGATTACAATTCAGTCTTCTTACAGGTAAAATTATAGCTCCCAAGTTTCTCTTCTCTCTGAAATTAACTAAATGCTTTTACATATTTCATGCCTTGTGACATGCAGCTATGTCTTAAAGTCGATTTTTATGCATCCTGAGCTTTATACTCCTAATAAATATCTTAATTCAAATAAAGTAAATTTTAAAAGTGTTAAATTTTCCTCCCAAGACTGAAAATATAACAATCATTAATCATTTCTGATTTTATTAGTGTTCTCTCAATATTATAAACAAAATTAAGAATATAAATCTTGGTTTGGGTCATTCCCTGAAGTGACTAGTTTGTATTTGAGAACTATCCATTCATTCATTCAGTGTACATGCACAGTCATGTGTGTATGGATGCATGTGTGTGCTGGTGCATGTGCATGTGTGCATGTTGAACCTGTCAGCCTGAGGACAGCCTCAGATGCCATTTCTCAAGAACGCTGTCCATCTTTTCTGAGACAGGATCTGTCATTGGCCTTTAGCTCACTATTTAGGCTAGACTGGCTGACCAGTATGCCCCAGGGACTCTAGCTCTGCCTCTCCAGTACTGCAATTAAAAATGCATGCCACTATGCTAGGTATTTTGAGGGCAGGGCTTGGGGAATCAAACTCAGGTTGCCATCCTTGCTAGGAAAGCACTTTACCAAGTAAGATATTTCTCTAGTCCTTGAAGGCCTTTTAAATTTTTTGAAAGTATGTGGAAAATGACCCATTTTATCTGAAAGTTACATCTTCACTTATATATCTCTAATTATTCTCTTTTCTACCTGACATTTTTTTCATATCATAACTGTCTTATTGTCTGTGGCTTGTCACAACTGATGACGGCTCTTCACATGCATGGGTTTTCACCCACAGATTCAATGACCATAGATTAAAAGTCTAGTTAGGCTGACAATAACTTCTGTGTTGAACATAGACTCTTATTCTTTCTATTTTCCTTAAACAAGTAGTATAACAATGATGTACTTGGCATTTAAGTCATATTGTAAATGCTCTATAGATGACTGAAAGTATATGATAATCTGACTAACTATATGCAAATATGGCACCATTTTATGGGAGATTGGAGTATCCCCAGATTTGGGGATCTATGGAAGGCAGCCCTGAGCTAATCCCTGAGGGTAAGTGATGGCTGTGTTTTGTATGTTACTCTTTTGTTTCATCAAATGCAAATGCTCATTTTGATTCCAAAGAAGTCAGCTACCTCCTAGAGGGAAAGAACACTCAAGAGAATTGCAAAGAGGAAAATACTATTTTTTTTTTCAGTTTGGCTGGGGCACATACACTTAATTATCTTCATAAGTTTTGGGGTCTCTCAGAAGGACCAAGGGTAGTAGGGAACTTAGCCACTAGTAAAATAATTCAGTGTGAAATATACAAAATATGCAAGATCATCTTAAATTTATTCTCATTAGCAGGAAAATATAATAACCTATTTACAGAATTCTTTAATTTCCCTGAAGAGCATGTATGTGTTTTATTTTTATTTTGGAAATGCAACTTCAAATAGGAAAGACAATTTAAACATCAGAAGTGCTGCTGGTCCAACCCACTCACATCCCACAGATTCCAGAAACTGATAGGTGTTCTCTCTCTGTGCTACTTTTTCTCATCCAATATTTACTTTTCAAAGGAAATATGTATAGAATATGCTGATGCTTGAGGTATAATTATTTCCTGAGTTCTACTCTACATATTTTTAATAAAAACTATGCTACAGAATTAGTATGGTTTAGGAAAATTATGGCACCTGGAACCCACTTGGATTCTATGATGTTGGTTCACTAGGATATAATCAAAGAGACATGCATTTTCAAAACCATGGATATTCAACTGTAAAGTGCTTTACTACATGTGAGCCATTACACCCAGTGACACATTAAGGAGACTAACTGGAACTTTATTTTTTGACCTCAAAGGTTAGCTTATTTAGAAGACTGTCTCAATATTACTGATTGTTGGTTCAATATGCTTATTTTGCCTACAGATGACAATAGTTACATCTTCCATTTCTCCAACTTTTCCTCAAAATAATCTGAAAGTAGAAGGTATCTAGGTGTCTCAATGCATCAAACTTCTCTTTGTTTTTAAGTCACTCATTTTTACTAATATAAAGAGTACCCACCAAATGGATACTACAACATGGGAAATTCAAAGGTAATTTTGGCTACTTAAAGGTAGTTTAACAGGCTGGAGAGGTGGCTTAGTAGTTAAGGCAGCCCGTAATTAAGGTGCTTGCCTGCAAAACCTAAGGACCCAGGTTCAATTCTCCAGTACCCACATAAAGCCAGATTCATAAGGTGGTACATGCGTCTGGAGCTTGTTTGCAGTGGCTAGAGGCCCTGGGCACTCTCTCTCTTTTTCTTTCTCTGCCTTTCTCTCTCTCAAATAACTAAATAAATTTTTTGAAAAAGGTAGTTTTTTGTGAGTTCTTTTTTAAAGAAACATTAAAGTCTAGCAAGTCTATAGAGGTCATGTGTAACTATTATTTAAGCAAGAAAATGACAAGGGCGTGAGAAAGCAGTAGGAAAATCTGGGGTCAGAAGAGCAAACTCCTGCCTTCAGCACAGGGATGTTTTCCCTGGAAAACATGAAGGTCAAGTGTGCGGTCTACTAAACACAAACTCTGTCCTCACACACAGGAACACATGCATCACAGTGCAGCAGGAGTGTGTACTCCCTAATTCACTCCATCTTCTGACCAGGCTGACTTGATTTAATCGCAGATTCACTGTGGTCATTAGTCAGGGTTGATAGGTCTGCCCTGCGAGATGGCTCTGGCCAGTGTTAGCCTGTGTTCTCATTTCACCAGCAGCAGATTCTTTGCAAACCAGTCTCTCCCCATCCCTATCTCTCCCTTCTTCTCTCCCTCCAGCATATTGACTTGATTCCTCCCTCACCTTTCCAAATAGCACCCTCTCTTGCTTCTCTTTCTTTCCCCTCTGAGCATTGTTCTGTAACATTTGCACATTTTCTCCTGATTTCTTTCAACATCATGTGTCTTGAGGTTCTGTGACTCTCCTAGCTACTTTTTGACAGCCGCCCCCCACCCCCGCCGTGAGTTCACTTATCCAAAGGTCTAAATGTCTTCACTCAACTCAGCCATACATTCTGTGCTACAGAATGTTTCTACCTCAGTCTACCTAAAGCCTAAGAAGTTGCAAGTTCTGCATTTCTCAGGAAATACTCTCCCAGGGATCATCCGAAGAACAGTAAGGAAGAAAGCATTTGGGGCAGAAGTTGCAGCAAGCCCCGAAGGCCTCAGCTAGCCTCTGAGGAGCTCTGCAGCTGCTCGTCCTTCAGGCCTGTTCTGGCCGGGACAGAGATGCCTTCTGTGCCTGTTTTGTTCCATTCTGGACACAGCTGCCCCAAGGGTGGGCCATGGATTGCAGAGGTCCACTGTGTCTGCTTAACCTCTAGAACTGTGTCCATTATGATTCCTAAATGTATTACTTTTTTTTTTTTGTTCTAGATTTGTTGAATTGATCTCCTGTCCAGTAACCCATTCCAGATTCAAGTGGTGGAAAGAGCTGGGATCTCTAGGTCTCATAGCATCCTCACTAGCAGCTATCCCCAAATCCAGATCTCCCATATCCATAATTTGCTCTTTTTTTCTTTAAAATAATGTTTTATTGAGAACTTTACTGTATAAGCATATTGCATATTGGTCATGTTCCCATCAGGTTATACTCTTATATGCTCTCTCCCCCACTCACATTCCACTAAGGCCCTCCTCAGTGGGGTTATTGGTATTCATTGTGGGGTCATGAATGGACAAGTCAGTCTCTGTAGGGGAGGGACAATGTCTCAGAGTATACCTCCCCACCCTGTGGCTCTTACATTCTTTCTGTCCCTCCTTCTACTGATTGTGGGGGCCTCATACAGATCCACTGATTCTTACACAAACATCTACAATAGTTGCTTAAAATTGCATGTGTGTGGTCTGTGTGTTGTGCATGAGTGTGTATGTCTGTATGTGTATGTGTGTGTGTGAGTGTGTGTGTGCATGTGGAGGCTAGAAGTCATTGATGTTGGGTATGATCCTCCATAGCTCTCCCCTTATTGTTTGAGACAGGCTCTCACTGAACCTGTATCTCACTAATTCAACTAGACCAGCTAGCCACTCACACCCTCCCCACCCTGCCCTGGCTAAGAGATTCCTTATCTCTGCCTCTCCAGTGCTGTAGGTAAAGGCACATGCTACCATACTGGGCATTTGCATAGGAGCTAAGGATCTGACCTCTGGTTCTCATGCTTATGCAACAAAAATTTTACCCACTTAACCACCCTCCCAGACCCACTTAAAATTTTCTATTAGGTGGGCATGGTGGTGCACACCTTCAATCCTAGCATTAGGCTGCAGAGATAGGAGGATTGCTGTGAGTTCAAGGCCATGCTGAGACTACATAGTGAATTCCAGATAAGCCTGGGCTAGAATGAGACCCTACCTTGAAATATTTTTTTCTTATTAATCATTATTATTTTAATTGTACATCTTGATGGGGTATAAATGATAGTCTGATACATGCAAACTCACATCAGGGTAAATGACATTTCCATTTCCTTATTGTTGCTTTATGTGTGGAGACTTGGAGCTCTTCTAGTTATTAATAAAATATATATTAAGTTATTATGAACTATAATTGCCTCAATGGGTTGTGAAATACCTGAACTTATTTGTTTTCTAACAGTGTTTGATGCCTGTTATTCTATCTCCATCTCTCTTCCTCCTCACCTTCCTAGCCTTCTATGAATCACTACATTCAGACTGTTTTTGTGCATCTGCTCATGATAGAGAACATGATATTTATTCTCTCTTTCTTTGACATGCTTTACTTAAGTCAGTGGCCTCCAATTCCATCTACTTTGCTGCAAATGACAAAATTTCATTCTCTTTAAAAAATATTTTATTTATTTATTTGCTAGCAGAGAGAAGGTGGAGAGAGAGAGAGAGAGAGAGAGAGAGAGAGAGAGAGAGAGAGAGAGAGAGAGAGGGAGAGAATGGGCACACCAGAGCCTCTAATTGCTGCAAACAAACTTTAATACATGTACCACCTTGTGCATCTGGCTTTACATGAATACATGGGGAATAGAACTCAGTTCGTTAGACTTTGCAGGCAAGCTCCTTAACTGCTAAACCATCTCCCCACCCCAAAATTTCATTCTTTTATTTAGAGAAATAATATTCCACTGGTGTATATACCACATTTTAAAACATCCATCCATCTTAATTGTTACCGCAGGTTTATATATCATTCCTGCTTTACCTCCAAAGTGATATTTCTATCATGTGAAAATACCTGTATCAATCTGCTATGGGGCCGGTGGCTCCTCATTGCCTTCCATATAATATTTAACTTCATCATGACCAGAAATCTCACCACTCTCACCTGAAGCCATGCAGAATGGCTGTGTCTCTGGCTTCGTCCTTTGTCTTGGCCACTTCATCCTGCTGTGTCTTTGTTTCACTGTGGCGCTCCTTCTGCTAGGGCTGCGCTCTCATCCCATATGCTTGCCACTTGAGAATGTACATTCAGCTTCTAGGTCGACCTCAAGCAGAGACCTTGTGTCAAACCTACTTTTCTCCTTGGGGTTGCCACGTTCTTTGAGATTATTTATGGCTCCAGCATGCCCTAACATACCCCAGGCAGCATTGCTGCAATGGAGGTTTGGTGGCAGGGTTTCACTCTAGTCCATGCTGACCTAGAAGTCTCAGTAGAGCCCAGGTTGGTCACAAATTCACAGTGGTTGTGGTGGTTTGAATGGTATCCCCATAGCCTCCGGTGTCTTTGATTAAGTGGAGTGTTAGTGGTTGGAGCCCTGCTGGAGGAAGGGTGGCACCAGGGCATGACCTGGCGCTGGACTCCAGCCCTAGCTGTGCATTCTGAGTCAGCTTATGCTTGCTGGTGCTGGCTGTTGTTTCTCTGCAATGGATGTAAGATGAAGTGAGCCAGCTTCCTCTGTCAAGACGAAGCTTCTCCTGGAGTCTATAAGCCTGAAATAAGCTCTTTCCTCCCATAAGCTGTCTTGAGTCAGGTATTTGTCCCTGCAACAAAAAAGCAACTCCAACAATGATCTTGGTCTTCCTACCTTAGACTCCCAAGTGCTGAGATTTCAGACATGAGCCATCATGCCCAGCTCATATCTACAATTCCTAATCGCATATTTTGCACTCACATCTGTCAGCCTATTTACGTTTTCCCTGAAGGCAGACCTGATGTCTTAATTATGTTTAAGGAGAACAGACGAGAGAATATCAATCTACAGTGGAGAAAACGCTAAACAGAAGGGAGATTCTGGCAGCTGACAGAAAGGATGAATTTGAAAACAAAACAAGAAAACTTGCTTTTCTTTCCTTCCCTAGGAATGTCCAGCAGCCTTGCAGATGGTAAGGTGTGAGATGATATGAAACATCCGGAGTGAAGAACGGAAATGCTGGATCCCTTGTAAGAAAAAGGGCCACAGGGGGAGAGGCTGCTCATGAGCACTTTCCAGAAAGAGCTACCCACAGGGAACAGTCTAACAGAGACAGATAGCCTCTGCCTGCTGGATAAGTTGCCTGACAGACACTATTCAGGACCTGGGGACAGAAGTAGAGTCAGAAAAAGGATGTCTTGGCAGAGCTAGAAGGAAAGGAATGTTCTGGAGATGAAACAGCTCTGGGTGAAGATACAGTTCAAGTCACATGGTTAATGTACAGTGTGATAGTGATCATGCAGATAAAGATTGTTTGAACCTTAGGAAATTGAAAGGAAATGTGATGTTTGGGGCTGGGAAGATTATTATTAAAGCAAATCTATATCTTAGTTCCTTTAGGCTCATCCTGGGTTGTATCTGCTCTTCCAGCATAATTAACTAATAGCATTTATCTTATGTGCAAAGTCTCCTTATTTAGGTGATAAATTGTATCTACCTTTTCTTAACCTCTACAATAGCACATGAATATTTGGTGTAGCTAAGAGAAATCTATACTTCTGATCTTTGGTAGAAAAATCAGACTCAAAATTACAATTTAAATGCAATAGGGGATTAAAAGAATAGCTACTTGAAATGCCCTGAGACAATGGATGCAGTTTTCATTACAAATATATCAAAAATAAGCTTTTTTAATTTTACATTTATAAATAAAGCCCAGCGTTTTCTGTAATGTGGATTCTGTCTTTTTATATTGCTTAGAATATAATTTCAAACAAGTGGGAATTTCTGCAAGTGGCTAAATGATTTATACTTGAAGGAGTATTTGTCAACTTGAGTAGAATTGCTGCATCATATACTGGAAAGAATGCAGGATGAAGCTCAGGACTTCGGTCAGCTTCTTACCTAAAAACATGAAAATAACCAAACTAATGATTCTCTCTAAGCCTGTTTCCTCACTGGTAAAAGGGATGCTAACATTTCTCTGGCCTCTCACAGCTGTTGTGGTAAGGACCACATGATATTGAACTATACAAATGGATCTGGGATAAAGTGCTTGCTGTGCAAACATGAGTATCTGAATGTGCATATACAGAACTCAGGTAACGCTGGATGCTGTAGGGGCACCTGTAATCCCAGTGTACCTGCAGCAAGAAGGGGGAAGAGACAGGAGAATTTCGCTGGCCAGCTGGCTTGGTGAACTCAGCAGTGAACAATAAGGACAATGAAAAACTCTGCCTCCAACTCAGGTGCTGTAGATGTGTGTGTACACAATCATATACATGAACATTCACACACATACACACCCACTATACATATATACACTATACATATATACACAACATAAAAGAATAGTATAAATGTGAATATACTACTTAAATGCTCTTTCTCACAGAAAAAACAAGCTGGGTGTGGTGGGTGGTGGTGCATGCCATTAATCCTAGCACTTGGGAGGCAGAGGTAGGAGGATCACCATGAGTTCAAGGCTACCTTAAGACTACATTCCAAGTCAGCCTGAGACAGAGAGTGAGACCCTACCTGGGAAAAACAAAAAACAAAACAAAAAAAGAGAAAGTTGCTGTTAATTTAGTTTTGCAGTAACTTGATTATTTTTTACATGATTTACAAACTAATTTTATAAAATCAAGTATGGAAGAACAAGGAATGACCTTAAAAGTACAGTTGTCTTGTTAGAAATTATCTCCTTATTTTATCTGCATGAAAATAACTAGTGACCCAAAAGCCGGATGAGAAAACAAGGTAGGCTTTGGAGATAGAATTATCTACTTCATTCTTTTATAAGTGTTTTAACTATTAAAGCCACCAACTTAGTTATCAGAGGTCAACTGTTTTATAGATAACTCATTTGGCCTATGTCCGAGGGCAGGAGCTTGCCAGTGAGAGCAGCTGTTGGTCATTCGTCTTCCTACTTCAAAGGCCTAGAGAGATAGAGGGATTTTTTAAAAATAAATTAGAGATGTATTGAGGAGATGAAATTAGTTCCTGAAATAAAGAAAATGCATACCACAATACTAGCTTCCCTAAGTTGAAAGAAGGAAGTATTAAAAATTAATTGGTACAGTAAGTTTCTAGGAAAGCCATTTATCAATAGTGAAGTGTATAGGACTGTTTAACATTTTATATTTTGCCTAGGACACTTACCTCAGATTCTAAAAATATGTCAAAAATGTTTAGAAAGCCAGGCATGGTGGCAGATGCCTTTAATCCAGCACTCAGGATGCAAAGGTAGGAGGATTGCCATGAGTTCAAGGCCAGCCTGAAACTACATAGTAAAATTCAGGTCAGCCTGGACTAAAGCAAGACACTACATTGGGGAAAAAATTTTTAGAATTCAACATTATCAATTTGTATCACAAAATTCTTTGTTTTTCATGTAAAATACAGGTTCTTCAGGTAGTAAACACTATTTCTAAAGGACAATTTAATTTTATAGTCTGTGGAAATTTGAAGCCTGAATGTAAACTTTAATGAAACTAATTGTGCTGTTATAGGAAAATGAGTATATTTTAATTCATTTTAAAATTCCAAGGTCTCTGGCATATAACAAAAATTAATTCACAAGCACTTACCAGGAGGCAAGGATATTTTCTATTTCCACTTCTAGTATAGCCAGCTTCAGTTAAAAGGGAAAGGAAGAAGAATTCTAAGTTTTCTCAACACTCCTTCCTCATTCTAGTGTCCTGAATTTTTAATTACTTACTAGGTCATGTCGTGAAGGAGTTTTGCAGTTGTAATTAAAGTCCCAAGTCAGTTGACCTTAAGACATGGAGACTGTCAAATGGAACTGATCTAGTTGTGCAGAGCCTTTTTGAAGATGGATGCAGAAATCACCAGAGCTGAAGTGACAGAAAACTGAGGCTTGCTCATGCTATTTTGAAGGTCATGAGTGTGGCCCTTCAGAAAGAAGAGAGTCATCCCCAGCTGATAGCCAGCAGGGTAAGGAGCTCCTCACTTCTGAAATTATAATGAAATTAACTTTGGTTTTCAGTGAAGGTTTCACTATGTAGCTCAGGCTAGTCTAGAACTCATTATGTAACACAGGCTGGCTTCAAATTCACAATGTTCTAAACTTTGTCTTCTGAGCACTGGGATTATACATATGTACCACTCTACATGTCTTATGAACTCTTGTCCCTCAATATTTCACATACAGGCTCATCTTGGCCAACATCTGGATTTTGTCCCTGAGAGACCATAAGCAGAAAAACAACTGAGTCATGCCAGCTTTCTGAACTACAGATGGCAAGATAGTCAATAGGTATCCTTTTAAGCGACTAAAGTTGTGTTAATTTGTTATGGTAGCAATGGCAAAGTAACACTGGAGCTCAGTCAATGAGTAACTAAACCATAGATCTAAGCTTTAATCCATGTAGCACAGAGTACTCTAACTTTAGGATACTAGTCCCCCAGAATATATCATCACAGGTTCTAGAACCTGTGACCATATATTATGTTAGTATTAAGGAGAAGTTAAGTACAGAGATGGAATTTAGGTTGCTAGTCTGCTGGCTGTAAGAGAGGCTGTAATATTGAACTATCTAGTGTCATCACAAGATTTCTTTAAAGTGAAAGAGAGAGGCAGCAAAGAAAACCAGAATTACATGATGTAAGACAGAATATTAGAGGAAGAAGCACAAGTCCAGACATGTGGGGGCCTCTAGAAGCTGGAAGAGACCAGAAAAAGGGTTCTTTCTTTCTAAGAACCTCCTGGAACCTGGCCCTGATGACATTTGATTTTAGCCTGGTGGGATGATTTAGATCTTAGACATCCCCCAAAGAGCAATGTGCTAAATGTTCGCTACCAGCCTGGTGCTACTGGGAGGTGGTGGAACTGCTTAGCAGCTGAAGCTTAGTGAGGGGAGGTTAGGTCACTGAGGGACATGTCTTTAAGGGAGGGTGCTAGCACCCTCACCTCTTCCCCTCTCTCTTGCTTCCTGGCCAACACGAGGTGAACAGTTTTGCTCTACTGTGTGTTTCCTCCATGATGTCCTGCCTCTCCACAGGCCCAAAGTCAGCAGAAACAACTGACTATAACCTCCGAAACCAGGAACCAAAACAAATATTTCCCCTCTTAATGTGATGATCCTATGTACTTTGTCACAATGTTGAAAAGCTGGCAAACCCAGAGAGAACCACTTTGATTTTCTGACCCTTAGAACCGTGAGATAGCATGAATGTATGGCTAAAAGACAGCAAATTAGTGATGCTCTGTCATAGAAACAATAGGAGAATGTTACATGGCCAAATGTTTCCTGGAATTAGATGAATTGAAATTGAAGTAGAGGGAGAATACATAAAGGTTATAATATTCGGGGCTCTTTAAACATTGAGCAAAGTGACAAAGAAAATGCATATAAAAAGAATAAAACATCAGAGGAAAAAAAATTATAAATTCAGCTTCATCAGATTAACACTTCTGTTTTTGTAAAGAAACTATTGAAGATGGATACAGCTACAAACTGGGGAATATATTTTAAAACATGTGTCTCATAAGGACTTATATCCAGAAATTGTAGAACTCTTACCAGTGATAAGAAGATAAACAATAAGAGTACAATTTGGAAAATATTTGAATCAAACTCTATTAAGGACACAGGTACACAATGTTCAGTAAGAATACTTGAAAATACATCTAAAATCACTAATTATTAAAGAAGTACTAATTAAACCCACAATGAGATACAAATATAAATTTAGAATGGCGAAAAATTTTTAAAAATAGGTGAATAATACCAAGCATGGGTGAGGATGTGGAGGAACTGTAATTCTGTTTTTGCTATCCTCCATTATCCATGACAATCATTTGATAAGCCCAACATGATGTGGGTTTTGTGTAGGTAATGACAGCTGCTGTGAAGTCAGGAATACAACAACCACGTTGTGTCTGTAAGACAGCATTACAAAGTACTTCTCCCCATCCTTTGGCTCCTACCCTCTTTCTGCTACCTCTTCCACCATAGTCCCTGAGCCACTGGAGGGTGTGATAGAGATGTCTCATTCTGTGTTAAACATTCAATAGTCACTTATTTGCAGCACTTGGGTGAGTTTTGAGTCTCCATGTGGTGAAACTACAGTAGTACCTTCTCCCTTAGGGCTTACAATCTTCTCAGCCATAAACTTTTGACCAGGTTTTCATTATCAGGCATGAATTCCCTCCCACAGAACAAGTCTCAAATCCTATCAGAAGGCAGTTGATTACCCCCATGATAGACATGTCACTATTGCAGTAATGTGCACATGTTGCTTAGGTGGCCAGTTGTGTAGCTTGCAGGGTCTACTGCTGGTTAAGACTATTGATGACTTTTCTACCCCACGGGCTGCAGGACACTTTCCAGCATCTTGACTGCTGGTCAGCACAGAAGAAGCTTCCAGCTCCGCTCTCGCATGATTTCTCAGTGACCTGCAACCACAGATATAGTCTTACCTTCTAGTTCTAGTAGGCAACCAAGTGTCTTGGCAATAGCCTGCATTGTTTTGGGAACCTCAGGGGCTTTTCTGACCAACTCACTTGGAGGTATTCCAACCCTGGCATTGAATTGTTTTTTTTTTTTTCTTTCTTTGTAATAACGACACCTCTGGGTACAGCATTTACAACCCCAAAGGGGACTTCTGCCCAAACTCCCTCTTCTTTTTAAATATATATTTTAAGATATATTACATATATTATATTAAATATTATATATATAACAAAGAAGTAGATTTCCATGGGCTTATTCATATCCTCTTTAGTTTTTATTCACCCACCTTATCCTCTCCTCCATCTACCTCCCTTTGTCACTCTTATATATTTCTAGTGAGAGTATGGAATGGGATGACTATTCTAGAACAGTCTAATAGTTTCTTATAATTTAAACATATGCTTGGCACCTACCTAGCAATTACTATCCTAGGTATTCATCTAAGAGAAACAGATGTGCATGTTTATGGCCATTTAATTCATAATTATTTCAAATTTTAAGCAGCCCATCAATAACTGGTGACTGGACCTGGTATCTCCATGGGGTGAAATACTATTCAGAAATGAAAAGGAATGAGCTACTACTATGAACAATAGCATGGGTGAATCTCAAACACATTAGACTAAGTGTAGAGAGCCAGGAGCAGATGACTACACAGTATGATCCATGTGACATTCTGGAGAAAGCAAATTGCATTGATTGAAAGCATATCATAATTTTAAGGGCTCTGTATGGGGGAGGTAATTGTCAACATGATTGAGGGAACTTGTTAAGGTACTAAAATATGATGCATGCTGTTTGGGGTGTTGGCTCCATAACTATATCTAAGCTATATGTAATTTACATATATATATATATATATATATATATATATATATAACTATATAGAAAATTCACTGAAGTATGCATGAAAGAAAAACACAATTGTATATAACTTATAGTATAGTACACTTGATTTTAAACTCCTCCTTTTTTGAAAAAAGAGAAAATAATAGTGCATGGTTCAAGTAAGGGACTGACCAACTTCTCAAATGTAATTTCTTAGAAAATATGCCTTCTCCAGCTGGGCTGTAGCTCAGTGATAGAGTGCTTGCCTAGAAAATGTGAGGCCCTGGGTTTGATCTTCAGCACTGGAAAAGAGAAAGAAAGACAAAGAAAATATGTTGTCTTAATCCAGAAAGGCAGAGAAGCCATCCATGCACAGAGTTTATACATACTGCTTATGCGTGGAGTCACTGGAGCTTACAGGTCCTTGTCTG
The DNA here is from genome assembly GCF_020740685.1 of Jaculus jaculus. NCBI lineage: Eukaryota > Metazoa > Chordata > Mammalia > Rodentia > Dipodidae > Jaculus > Jaculus jaculus. Next base: position 151,966,711 of record NC_059103.1, read on the forward strand.
GTTTATTAGATCAATGTGAATCTTTCAAAGAACATATTACTTAAATAAAGAACCCAGAGATGAATTAAGATAGCTTGAAAGAGAAAGAGGAAATGTTCTCACATCATCTTCATGAAAAAATGCACTCAGATAAACAATTTCCTGCACAGCAATTGGTATAATGCGAATTACACAAAAGTGTGCTGAAATGAGTGTAATTTATCTTGCTCAATGTTCAGGAATAGACTCTTAAAGGACTTTTTTTTTTAACTAAAAGGAGAAACATTTTCATGCTTGCAAAGTGCTCCAAGCTCCTCAGAGAAAAATGCTAAGTACAGGGTGTTATTATTTCATGAGCTTTGGGCTTACGTTGACAGTCATTATAGTTGTTCCATTTATAACTGCCAGGACTGCCTTCATAAAGTGTGTCTTTTGTGCATGCATTTCTAACCCAATAAAAACATGCACTCATTTTGGGAAATGCTCTTTCAGAGCTGCGGACACTGAACTCGTGAAAAGGCAACTGTTTCGTATGAAGGGAGTCAGTCCAAACAGAAGCTCTAGGCATGCCATCTTGGATACCAGGAATTTCCCAGAAATTATTTATATGAGAGAGACTTTCAAGAATATTATTTGGTGGACAACTCTTTAGAGGAGAAATTGGGCAAGAAACTATTATCTTTGCCTCTTTATTCTACAAAGAATTTGGAATAGAAGAACTAATAGATAAAAATAAGCATCATTTTACTTTACTTGAAATTTTTGTATCTTAGCAGGAGAGGAAAAGCCTATCCCAATTACTGGTTAATATGCACGGCAGCACAGCTCACTACGAGGCTGTATTCGTCTCTATTTTAATAAGCTCGCTGCCTCTTCCCTGGGGGCTTGGGCTCACAGTCGATAGCCATAAACTGTACAGATGTGACAGGATGTTTCATCTCATTAAGAGCCCCAGAACCCAGATTCCTCTGTCCTCCTGCTTCCATCTGATTTGTGCTGCTCCAGGATGACCTTTCCAGCCTTCACTGCTTTGCAGAAGCGTTGGGTGTCCCAAGGGCACACGATGAAGCAGGTCACATGCTTCATATGGCATCGTGGCACTCGCCTTTCAACATGCATTTCCTCATTTCCACTGTGGGAAAATTCTCTTATTCATAAGACATTCTTGGATAACTTATTGGTGCTTTCCACTGAAAGGGGGGAAAAAAAAACTGTCCTTGATATACTGTGGGAATACTTAAGGTCATGTGGGATTTCACCAGTCATGAGAATAATTGGACTCTTACTTTCTAAAGAGTCAAGTCCACTCATTCTAATTGTAGTATTGCCTTAGGCTTGAGTTTCAGGAGGTATAAAAGAGCTCTCAAGGATAATGGTGTCATTGTACCTTCTGACAAAGTACAGTGTCTGCAAAATTTTGTATTATATTCTTTGTAAAAAAAATTTAAACATATTTTGATAATTTTGGACATTAATAAAATGTCTTGCATAAATTCATTTTCATGTGGTAGGGTTTCTACTAATTTTATTTTGGAAATGGTATTGACAATGCAAGATGTAGGAGTTTCCAATCAAATAAATAAATATGCACACTATAATCATTTATGGTTTTGCTTTCCTAACTTTAATAACTGCACATGAATTTTAGCAACAAGATGAAATTTCATTTTGCTGACAATAATTAGTAAATTGCAAAAGATTTGAAATATTTAGTACAAGTTTTTTTATTTTTAAATTCATTTAGATAAAATGACACAAATAAAATTATATGCATTTAGTTCAAGTTGATTGTGAAGAAAGTCAGGATTGTCAACTCTGTCCTTCCATTTTATCATTACAAATCTTCATTCTTTATAAACCCAGTAAGTTTTCTCCACCCAAGAAATCAAGTAGGTTAATTCAAGATGAAGCATGTGTGTCCTAATTAACAGACTCAATTAAATTGGATTGCATGACACATTATGACCGTAGTCAAAAAGGTTAATTCCTGCAGGGTTGTGAGGAGAGGCACTGTGGCAGATGCTGGCTGTACAAGCTCGTGTGCACCTGTGTGTCCATTTCTAGTCTTGCTAGGTAGAGTTGAACTTCAGTGGACTTCTTATTTTCCTTAGAACACAGGTCAGAATGTTCTCTTACTTCATCTTTATTGTGAGGACTTCTTTTTCAGTGTAAGAAGAAATCAAAGAATTTTATTTTCTAACCAACAATTCATAATTAAAATCTTTGTTATTAATTTAGCCATAATCATAGGATTATCTCCAAACAGTGGATTAAAAAGTTGACAGGGATCCACTCAACTTTTAGCCAGTATTTTCTGTCTGCACACATGGTCTAGGAGTCACTTAAACAGGACGACCTGGCCCATGAACTCGCCATAGCATGTTTCAATGCCCATCTGGTTTGTTCTCCAGGATGATGGCTAATTCTTGTTTCTTTTTTTCTTTTTTTAATGAGAGACAGGGAGAGGGAGGGAGATAGATACATAGAGAGAGAGAGAGAGGGAGAGAGAGAGAGAGAAAAAAAACTGACAGGCCAGGGCCTCTGGCCTCTGTAACTGGACTCCACACATGCACCACCTTGTGCACATGTGCAGCCTTGCCCACGGCTCACCTTGTGTGTCTGGCTTATTTGGGATCTGGGGAGTCATACATGGGTCCTTAGGCTTTAAAGGAAAGCACCTTAACTGCTAAGGTGTCTCTCCCGGTGTGGCATGGGTAATTCTGACAGATTCCTGGTGAAGAGTAGAGAGCCAAGAAAGACTAGCAATAATGTACTCAGCCTCCAAAACTGCAGCACTCTGGTAATCTAACACTCAGAAAACAGGACATAAGGGATGCTTAGCTTGTTGTTAGTGTAGTAAATGATGAGGAACTAATGAAATAATGCAAAGATTCCCGTGACTGCATGGAGAAATTTTACTATTTTTATTTATTACCTTTGGCTGAGTGATGTTTCCTATAAATATTAAATCAACATAGCTTGTAGTCATATGTAAAGCCTTATCCCCAAGATTTTGTCATCAACAGAGGGGATTTCCATGTTTTAAAATAACAAGTTTAGTTTTTATTCTGCAGTGTCTTGTCCATAACCCTTTTCATTTTTTGCCTAGGCATACAACTGGTCTGTTTCTCAACCCACTGCCCCCCCCCATTACTGCTAACTGTGGCTGCGTGGCTGAATGTGGAGTGTGTGGAATGCATGGACAGATGTATTTCTTTTCTAAAACAGAATCATAAGGAACCCCCAACAATTCCACATGCACCCCCTTCCCCCATGACTGACTAAGGAGAACAAGAGGACTGAGAGAAGTAAGGAACTGTGAGAAGGAAGGAGTCTGAGACTATGGTGAACGGTCTTGTAGAATGTATTCTGGAATGGAAACCTAAGCCTGTGCTGTAAGATTGCCGAAAATGAGCTCTTGGTTATTTCGAAACATTATACTTTTGGATTTGTTTGTTATGCAGTAAACCCATCCTAAATATCTAGGTAGAAAATGGAATGTTAAGTCTAGCTTGGATTCTGGTTTCTGTTGCAGAGCTGAGTTTGCATCTTTGAATGTTTCACAGAATACCTTGTGTGTTATTTGAGATAGAATGAGAGAGAAAAGAGGGGGGAGAGAGAGTGAGCGAGAGAAAGAGAGAGAATGGGCAGACCAGGGCCCTCCAGCCACTGCAAACAAATTCCAGACACATGTACCACCTTGTGCATCTGGCTTATGTGGGTCCTGGGGAATTGAAACCAGGTCCTCAGGTTTTGCAGGCAAGTACCTTAACAACAAAGCCATCACTCCAGCCCTCATAGACTTTTTGAATTTGTGTTACTGTTCAGATCTGTTCTTTGCACTCAGCTAGTGGCCCAAAGGATGACAGTGTGTGAACCTACATCTTTATCAGACCAGTGCCTAAAAACAACTGGAATTGTTCAACTTTTAAAAAATTTACATGGATGCTTTGCCCATACCCTTTTTTAAAAAAGAACTTTTAAGTTGTGAGTAAATTCATTTACCTGTCAACGGTAATTTCTGAAAGAGTTTATTCCATTACAATGTATAAGACATTGTCATTTAACAGTAAGAAAAGTGTTATTGTCACTGTTTTGGTTTTGTGCTGCTACCCAGAATACCTGAGGCTGGGTAATTTGTAACTAATTTCATACTGTTTTGGAGGCTGGAAAGTCCAAAGCTCAAGGTACTGGAGGGTTTGGTTTCTGGTAAGGGCACTAACTAGTCTTCCAAAACAGTGCCTTAAATGTTTTATCCCCCAGAAGACAGGGGAGAATGCAGTTCCTCACACGGAGGAGGAGTGAGGGACAGAGAGAACAAGAGAGATGCACTCACTCTTTTGTAATGGTTCATCCAGGAGGATGGAGCCCTGATGCCCGAAATGTCCCAGGTCTTGCTACTATCACAGTGACAATAAAACGTCAGCGTAGATTTTCAAGGTGATAAGCTTTCAAACTATAGTCATCAGTTAATAGGAGAAAATGTCTGTTTGCTGGCAAAAAGCAAGGAAAAGAATCCCTTGCATTCTAAAGCAAACATGGTGTTCATTTTTTATGACACAGGATCTCACTCTGTAGCCCAGGCTGGCCTGGAACTTGTGGCAATCCTTCCACCTCAGCCCCTCAAGTGTTGGCATGTAGTTATGAACACCCCAGGACTGAGCTCACTGTTTCTTTTCTGTTTCATCTTTTTTCTGAAAATATTATATATTTTTCTTTATTTAAAAAATTACTTATGGGCTGGAGAGATGGCTTAGTGGTTAAGCATTTGCCTATGAAGCCTAAGGACCCTGGTTCGAGGCTCAGTCCCCCAGGACCCATGTTAGCCAGATGCACAAGGGAGTGCATACATCTGGAGTTCGTTTGCAGTGGCTGGAGGCCATGGCATGCCCATTCTCTCTCTCTCTCTCTCTGCCTCTTTCTCTCTATGACTCTCAAATAAATAAATAAAAAATAAAAGCAAAACAAATTACTTATATCTTGTAATTGGTTGAAATATATCTTCTGTAAAATATGTCCATGTACTAACCCCCAGAACCTGTGAATGTGACCTTCATTCAGGAAGGAAAATGATATTTGCAGATGTGATTAAAGATTATGAGATGAGGGGCTGAAGAGATGGCTTAGCAGTTAAGTGCTTGCCTGTGAAGCCTAAGGACCCTGGTTCAAGGCTTGGTTCCCCAGGACCCACGTTTGCCAGATGCACAAGGGGGCGCATGCATCTGGAGTTCGTTTGCAGTGGCTGAAAGCCCTGGCACACCCATTCTCTTTCTCTCTCTCTACCTGCCTCTTTCTCTCTCTGCCAGTTTCTCTCAAATAAATAAATAAAAATGAATGAAAAATATTTTTTAAAAAGATTATGAGATGAGATCATTCTTTTTGGATGACTTCAGTGGGTCCTATATCGAATGGCAAGTATCTTGGAAATAAAAGAAGACATGGAAAAAGGAAAAGGCCACATGAACTTGTCAGTTTGGAGATGCAAAACCTTCAAGTCCTGGAGCCAACAGAAGCAGGAAGAAGTGAGGGAGCATTCTCCTCCAGCTACAGAGGAATGCTGACTCCTTGACCTTAGACTTCTGGCCCCAGAGTTGTGGGGAGGTACAATGTGGGCCAAGGAAGAAAGGGAATCTTGCTGTGTAGTCTAAGTTGACCTTGGTATCCTGCTGACTCAGCTCCTGATGCTGGGAGTCTAGGAATGTGCCAACATGTTCAGATAAGAGAATACATTTCTGTTGTGGTGAGTCCTAAAAGAATAATACCTTTCTCCGGCTGCATCTCAGCTCCTGAGGGATCGAGGTTTAGTTTTGCTTCATATTGTATTTTCAGTGTAGATATAGAATGCTGGCTGGGTGCGTAAATGAGTGGAAATAGACAGGTGTGCCTCTGACCTCCTCGCAAGATGCATTTTTCCTTTGTGACTAGCACGTATGGCCATTGTGAAATACCCTGCAAGACCATGTGTCTGATTTGTCCTCATCCTGACCCCAGGCCCTGAACTGGAAGTTAAGACTCATTATGGAATCACAGACAAATATGATATTGGACAAACTGATTCATATCCCTTAAACCTCAGTTTCTACATTGGTAGAAAAGACCATTTCTGCATAAGATTGTATGAGATAATACAAATACACTACCTAATTAATGTATGATGGGGGTATGTCCTGGTAAACATATTGCTAAGCTAAAAATATTGTTTGTCAAAAATGCATTTGGGGGCTGGAGCGATGGCTCAACAGCTAAAAATGCCTGTATGCAAAACTTGACAGTCCAGGTTTGATTACCTAGTTCCTACATAGCGCCAGATACATAAAGTGGCACATGTGTCTGGAGTTCTTTTCCAATGGCAACAGACCCTGGGATGCCCATTCTCTCTCTGTGTTTCTCTCTTCCTCCTTTCCTCCCTCTTTCTCTGTTTGAAAATAATTAAAAATAAAAATATTTTTAAATACATTTTGTCCACTAAGCCTGTTGAATATCCAGCTTAGCAATTTAACACCATGAAGCTTGTTCCTCTTTTGGTCTCAAGGCTGAATGGGACTTTGAGGCAATGTTTCTACTAAGTCTACTGAATGTGTATCATGTTCTCAGTATCATAAAGAGAAAATCCTGAAGTTCAACCATTCTAAGATGAGAATGATCTGCTTATACATCTGCTACATCATAATTTAGTGCTCAGCCATATAAACTGATAATTCACTATAATAATGATGATAATCACTTAGGGTTCATAGGAGATACTGAATAGATTCAATTATCTGTTCTTTTTATTATTTATTTTGAGGGAGAGAGAGGAGAGAGAGAGAGAGGCAAAAGGAGAGAGAGAGAGAGAAAGAGAATGGGTGTGTGCCAGTGCCTTCAGCTGCTACAAGTGAACTCCGGACATGTGCACCTCCGTGTGCACGCGTATGACGTTAGGCACTTGCATCACTGTGCATCTGGCTACGTGGGACCTGGAGATTCGAACTTGAGTTCTTAGGCTTCACAGGCAAGTGCCTTCACTTGCTAAGCCATCTCTCCAGCCCTAGATTCAATTATCTTTTAATTTAAAATTGCATCCATCTGTCATAACATTTCTTTGCTAAGGGTTTCAATCAAGTCAGTCCTTTCCAGCCACAAAGTACCCTACTGCACTCTGTAGTAATTATAGAAAATCTTCTGAGTGATACATCTAAGGCATGGTAATGTTTTGTTGAATATGGGAATGTTGTCAAGAAATCTACACTGTAAGATAATGTCAACCTAATCTGAGCCACTCCTCTAATGTCTCAAGGGGCCAGGGTGGGCACCTGGCTTCTGCTTCTTGGCCAGTATGGCTGGCTGTGCTTAGTGCAATCTGTCTTGAATTTACTGTCCCATGAAAATAAATGGTCTTTGTGCTGTTTATGTTGTGATCCAGTGCTTAAATGTCACATATTGATATTGTGTGTCACTCAAGGCTACAGTGTTTCAAAAACATAATTATTCATTTGCATACATTAGCATAACATCAGAGACAGACAAAAATTCACCACCATTGCAGTAGATAAACAAATAAATAGACCTGAAGGAAGATCTGTGAGGACACGAGGCCATGGCTGGCTAACACCCCTGTGGAGGATTGCTGAGGGGGCCAGGAAAACAGCACCTCTACAAGGCAACACAAGTGCTCCTGATCAGCCGTGTTATTTTGTCCACTGATAAAACAGTTTTCAGAGGTTCCTCTAAGGTTGCACATCCTTCAATGTCATCTTCAGGTTTGGAGACACATAGATGGCACTTAGAATCACATCTGAGGTCCTTGCCCCAGGTGAGGAAGTCTCACCTGCTTCCACACCATCACAAACATTGTCCTATGGGCTACTCCAGGCTCTGTCCCAGCAGCTTGCTGTTTGTAACTTGGGGTTAGTTCCTAAACCAAAAACCTTTGCACTAGCTGCTGCATTGGCCTCAGAAGGCACAGAGCCATCACTTCATGTGACTGACTTGTTAAGAAGGGCTTCTCTACATCCCTGTTCATAGCTCATCCTGTTGGGTTCTTTGCCCAGAATTCATCGCTGTGTGCTTGCTTGTGTATCTGTGTGTTCAGTGACGACCTGGACATCTCTCTGGTTTACTGAAAAATGTGTCCCACAAAATGACACCTGTCTGCTGTATTCCTTTCTTGGCTAAACACATCAGCACTTAGTAGATACTCAAGAAGGATGAATTAAATGGAATAAGGCAAATTCTCTTATGTAATATTTAATTGAAAGTTTCTCTTCTCAGCCCTACACATTCCAATATGTAATTTCCAAATTCTAAGTGTACTTTGAGATGTTCAAATTCTGGCTTCCAGAATTCCAGCATGGTAGCCAACATTTGCACATGAGGTGTGCCGTGGGCTACTTCTGCATATGGATGTGGGCCAGGAAGGCAGCCGACGGGGTGTGTTGCTGAGCCTTTGCCACGGGACTCGGGGTGCTCATGCTGTCTTGCCTCTGGCATCCCTTCTCCTTTGGCATTCCCAAGGGAGAAGCACATGCAGAAAAACGCTAAGGACAGCTTTATTACTCAAGTTGATGACACCTCAGGTCCCAGTGACTGCTTGCTGGTGTGATGGGTCTGATGTATGAAGTGAGAGGCTCATAGCCCGAGGGGTGCATGGGAAGAGTGGGTGAAGTGGCAGCAGATGACAATGATGGCTTCATCTTCTCAGGCTCAGGTGCTTCAAATCATACTGACCACAGGCCAACAATGAGAAAGTGGCAGTGCATATCAGCAAAGGTGGGAGAGGGGACCTTGGCTCCAGGCTCCATGGGAGAGCCCACTAGTCTTTCACTATGACAGCAAAATGAAAAGTGTGGGGTGGAGTCCTTAAACATGAGACACATGTCCTGACCAGAAGACCTGGCATACCACTCTGAGAAATGCATCAGAGAACAATGCACACACGGCTCACGTAGACTTGCACTGGAATGCTTCCAGAAGCTCATGATGGTGGAAAACTGAAAAAAACAACAACATAAAAACATTTGCAATGGTGAATGAACAAACACATTGTAATTTATCTATATAATGGGGTATTGTTCAGTCACTTAAAAACTTGATACATAAAACATCACTGCATTAAGTAAAAAGAAAGAGCCAGGCAAAGAAGACTATACCTCATCCCCTGACACATGATCTAACCTGTATGATGCTCTAGAGAAAGAAGAATTATAATGACAGAATACACAGTGTGTGGTCCTGAGCCAAGAGGGAAGAAGGGGACTGTTTATACAAGGTAATATGCAAATTTGGGAATCTTGAGAAATGTCATAGCATTGGTGGTGGTTATACAACAGAAGGGGGAAAGAAAGCTCATTAAAATGTGTGCTAGTGGCTGGAAGCTGGAAGAGAGTCAGTCCCCAGACAGCCAGCGTGTCTAGTGCCAGAAGGTGGCACATGGGTGACTGGGGGAAAATGACCAATATCTGTCCAAGCAACTCATGGTCTAACCTACTTAGCAGCAAATAACCTGTAGTGATGCTCAAACAAGTGCAATAGTGGCACACAGCCACCTACTCTTGATTTGGCTAACTGATCCCCTCAGTGATACAGGACCCATAGCTGGAGCTGGGAAACAAGTCAGAACCATATCCAGACATAAGCCCACTCTCCATTATCAAGCTACCACCAATGGTGGGCTACAAGAGGGCCTACACCTATTAAACGCTCTATAAAAAAGTAAGGGTTATCTCATTTGGCTGGTGCTAACTTACTCTCCATTGGAGAATCTGCTTCTCTTTTTCAGATAGATGTAGATCCTAAGGAGAGAGCCACCCCATCATACCTCAAAAGGGCCCCGGCTGAAACGAAGAAAAATTGGCAAAACAAGCAAGGGTGCTGTTTTCTTGGTGAACCGGGTACCAGCACAAGGGTGAAGGAGATCAACACAGAAAAATCAACTCCTACCAAATCAGATTTCCAGAGCCTCAAAGGCCCCCAACACCTCATCACTGAAGCAGACCAAACATGAACCCAACATGGTTCAGGGAAATTTTGTGGAAGAGGGGGCAGAAAAAGTGGCAGAGTCACATGTTGGGTCATGATATGCAGAGACATTTATCCTACCCATAACTGTGGGCTAACTCCAGAATGCATGACCCATATACCTCAACAAGGAGGGGCCAAGGGGAGGGGGTAGGACATGGATGAGTCTAATGGTACCAAATTGACTGTATTCACTGAGTACAAAACTAATTAATAAAAAATAAAAAAAATGTATGCTTAAACTGGTGGATTTTATATTCTATTAATCTTATGTCACTGAGGCAACATATATGTGTGTATATACACATACATATGAACAGATGCATACACAGCCATAGAAATAGAGCCTATAAACCCTGGAGTCTGAAGCAAGGATGGGAACATTTCTTTCTTTTAAAGGCTAAGTAGAAGGAGAGCTAATGTGCATTTTTCCGTTTCCAGTTAAGAGATAGCCCCTAGGGCGTGTTCTAGCCAGACGACAATGGCTGACACACTTTCTGTTTCACCCAGTGTGGCTTTGAACGCTCATATTTCAGATGCTGCCATCACAAGCTCTTCTTTGTATTCGCTGATGGCATGCTCTCTGCTTGGGATTTTTTTTGTTGTTGTTCTTTCAAACAGCATTGGGGGATGGGCTTATGGTAGAAGAAGGGGGTCGTGTGTGGCAGGGTTATGCCCTTTCTGAGAACTAGCAATGCATAGTGGAGGGCTCTCATGGTTTGTGTGGCTAAGTTGTGACCTGAACTTGATGTGACTCAGTCTGATGTATCCTGTACATGACATGTCCCTATCATGAACTCATTTTCACAAAATTCCCACTGTGTGGTAACTTGGCTAGAGCCTACAGCTTTTGAAAAAGAAATTATTTATTTATTTGAGAGAGAGTATGGGCACACCAGGGCCTCTTGCCACTGCAAAGTGAACTCCAAATGCATGGGCCACACTTTATGTGAGCAACTGAAGCCAGGCCAGCATTGCAGGTTAAGTGCCTCTAAGGGCTCTTCTGCCCTGTCCTCAGCACAGCGCGAGTTGGCATTTTAACTAAGAATTTGGTCTGTCTGCAGCACGCAGTTGGGTGAGAGATTGGGTGGTGAACTTGTCAGTCAGTGCTAGCTACTAGAGTTCGTTGAGTTTTGGCTTCAGCCCCTCTGAGGAACAGCGTCAGGGAGGACAGGATAGAATCAGGTCCTCAACAGCTTACTGTCTGGCAAGTGTATTGTAAAATATTTGTATCTCACATCTGTACCTATTTAATGTAACTTCTCTATAGTATTTTAAAAACCAACAAGGTCAAAGTCACCTCTGAGGTAGGCATTCAGTCTTAAAACAAATCCCCTCTGGTACTATGGCGAGTGTTCATCTCCTAAACCAGATGGACCATTCTAGATTTACTGCAGCAGATGGTGGAGAAGAAGAATGGTCATGAGAGACCAGAGTTCTCATTAATGTAGTAAGCTAGAATTACAGCCCTCTCCTCTGTGAAGGGAGCCGTGGGGAGAGACACACACCTCTTTCCAATAGATATTTGTGAGGTTGAACTTTGAGGAATGGAACTGTTTCCATTTAAAGCTTAACTACTCAAGGAGGAATGTTCTTTCACACCAAATTTAAACTTGAAGGGAAACAGCCATTTGTAAGCACTGGTAAGGGCCATGGCTTTATGTGCCGCACCCAGTTCAAACCTTCTCCAAAATGGGCTGTTTCTGCCATCTACTGGCATTCTTGTGAACTACAGCTGGCGTTTTTTGTGAGAGATGAGAATTAATTCTGCTTTAATGTCATGGGATTAGTTTTTGTCTTCATGTCCTTTCATCCCTATCTGCCATCCGTGTGACTTTGAGGGAAATCATTGGCTGTTTATGTAACTAGGTTAATCAATCTGTATAATGGAGATAAGGACTTACCTCCTATGGTTTTTCATGAAGTTTATGTGACATAATGTGTAGAAAATGCATAGCAAACTGATTGACACAGGTGAATCCTGAAAAAAAAATCAATGAGGTTATATCTATAATCATTAGTCTAATTGTACAAACCCAGAGCTTAGAGAATAGGCCAAAGCATGGGAAATCAAGTTATGGAAATCTATGAGTATTTCAGAATAAATGAAGAGTGTAATATTGAAAGCTTGGCCGAAAATCAAGTTTATTTAGGCTTTTGCTGTATGCTGCCAACAAATGCATTATCTCAATTACACTTGCTTCTTTCCAACTGTCTTTCACCTCACGCCGAATGTTCCCATCACAGCAGACAGCTCATCACTCGGTGTGCATTTTAATGCTCTGCCTCATCTTTCTAAAGTTCCTCTCCTGCATTTTATTCTTCACAATCTTTAACTCCCAACTCAAGCGCCAGATTCTTATGCTGCTCTGCCAAGCGGGGTTCAGCTTCAGGTGTCCTACTGTGATCTTAATTTGAACATTTGAAACTGTGGAGGTTGGAATGGAAAATGCCCCTGTGGTTCAGCCTCCTACTTAATCCCTGGCTGGTGGAGCGTTTGGGAGATGGAGCCTTGAAGGAGGTTTGTCACTGGGGAAGACCTTGAGGTTTATTAGCCCAGCCCCACTGGATGCTCATAGCTTTCTCCCTCTTGCTGCCTCTTGCCTGTTGTGCTTTCCTCTCCATGAAGAAACTTCCTCCCAGAACTCTAAGCCTGAGGTAAACCCTTTCCTTCTATAGGTTGTTTCTGGTCAGGTGTTTTCTCCAAGCAATGAGAAAGTAACTACTCCAGACACAAGCAGGCTATTGATGAGAGGTCTGGATGGGATGTACTGCCCCAGAATTCGAGCCTGATACATGTATCTGACTGTCTTCCACAAAGAATAATTCCTGTGGTTCATGAATTTATTCACTTATCCATTAATTCACTTATCTTACAAAATATGAATGGACATTTGCTCTATGTAAGATACCATTGCTAGGTGTTTATTATCCCAAGAATAATAAAACATTTTTGCCTATAGATAGGATTTCATGTGTGTACTGTACAGCTTAGGTTGTTCTGGAATTCACAATTTTCCTGCTTCAAACCTCTGGGTGCTGGGATTATAGATATGTACCTGGTTATAATACACCATTGTAAAAAAATTTATAGGAGAAACAATGACAATGCCATAGGAAAATTGCCTTAATAGAACTGAGATCATGCCAACTTAGAGAATAAAAAGGAAGAGTTAATTCTGTGTAGGGTTGCCAGCCAAGCATCACAAGAAGAGCTTGTACTTGAGTTTTGAATGATGGTTGAAGTTTAACAGATTAGCATCAGAAGATTCCAGAGAGAGAGAGAGAGAGAGAGAGAGAGAGAGAGAGAGAGAGGGAGAGGGAGAGGGAGGGAGGGAGGGAGGGAGAGAGAGAGGGGGAGAGAGAGAGAGAGAGAGAGAAAAGCTAACACAGTATTTTGTGTGACATGGTATATCAGTCATAGTCTCATTGCTGGAACAAAACAGCTTACGAAAGGAAATTTCCAGCTGACAGGGTTTTTTTTGTTTTTGTTTCTTTTCTTGGTTTTTTGAGGTAGGGTCTCACTCTAGCCCAGGCTGACCTGGAATTCACTATGGAGTCTCAGGGTGGCCTCGAACTCACACCAATCCTCCTACCTCTGCCTCCGGAGTGCTGGGATTAAAGGCATGCACCACCACACCCAGCCCAGCTGACAGTTTTGAGGAAATGGTTCGTCATGGATGGGGAGAGTATGAGCGGAGCAGACAACTAGGCAACGCAGCTTCCCCTCAGCAGGGAGGAAGCGGGGAGAGCGCAGCAAGCGGGGCTGAGCTACAACAGCCACTCCTGACCCGAGGGACACGCCTCTCCCAGCCAGGCACCTCCCAAAGGCTCCACAAATTTCCCAAACAGCACCAGCAGCTGGGAATTAAGGCTGAGGTTCAGCACAAACACATGAAACTATGGGGGATATTTTATATTCAAACTCTCACATAAGGAGAAACTTAAAAGTCCCTTTGTGGCTGAAGAATTATCCTCCACGGAAGAAAGAAACTGGAAGTCAGGTTGTGGAGATAGAAAGAGGTGAGATTTGGAGGGCCCGAGGAGTTTTACAGGCCAAGATAGTAATTGTGTATTTTATATAGAAACCTATTAAAAGCTGAGGCTTTTTTTCTTTAGCTTTTCTCACTTCCCAAAGGAATGACTCTAAAACAATAGCATCAAAAAGCAGAGACAAGCCGGGGATGGTGGTGCACGCCTTTAATCCCAGCACTCGGGAGGCAGAGGTAGGAGGATCACCGTGAGTTCGAGGCCACCATGAACCTGCATAGTGAATTCCAGGTCAGCTTGAGCTAGAGTGAGACCCTACCTCGAAAAACCAAAATAAATATTTTTTTTTTTTTTAAAAAAAGCAGAGACTACTCTATATCAGGCATGGTACTTCAATATTTCACATGAGAACTTTTGACTACAAAAGTGGTGAGAGGGTATAGTTATTTTCTTGGAGAATATGAAAGAAGAACGTGAAGCTTGCAGTTTGGTAGTTTGTTCAAGATCAAATAGCTAGTCAGTGGACAAACTGGTATCAAATGTGACATGTGTGGCAGTTAATCCTCACTGTCAATTTGACAGGGTTTGGAATTACCTTTGAGGGGGCTTCTAGAGAGTGTTAACTGAAGAAAAAAGGCATACTGTGGAAGTACCATTCTGTGGCTGGAGTCTCAGACTATATAAAAAGGGAAATAGAGAGAGCCATCCCAGCACTGACGACATTCTCTCTCTGCTTCCTGGTTTTCTGTGATGCGAGCAAGCACTTGTGTTACGTTCCTACCATCATGGAGCTGCCCACTCCTGCTTCCCTTCTGGGATGGACTGTGTCCCTTTAAACCATGAGCCAAGATAAAGTTCTCTTCCCTATTTTGCTGCCATCAGGCATTTGATTACAGCAATAAGTAAAGGAACCCAAACAGCATTGCTGTCTGCAAAGCCCAGCCTCTTAATTCAGTTGCTCCTCTGGACTCATACTGTAGAAGGATTGCATTGGAGTCTGGATGTGGTGGTTTACAGTATAGTGCAGACCAAAAGTCAGAGGCCCATTTGGGAGAGATCAGGCTGAGAGGTAGGAAGAGTTTTAGCTTTGGTTTGGGTGGACAGAAAAATCACTGCCATTCTGGGGGGGGGGGGGGAAGCAAATTTCACTAACTAGGCTGCAAAAATTCCTAACTAGTGGTGCCTGCCTGTTAGCTTTTAGTATGTGTCTGCTAAAGTGTTCCTAAGGAAAGGTTTTCATCTCTGTTTGGTCCTACATACTGGCCTTCCTTCTTGAAATCCAGCATAATTTGGCCTTCAAAACCAAGCTGGTTGGAATGTAAAGAATTTGTTCAGTCATAAGAGTACATTGCCACGTCCTAGGATACAGAAAGACTAAATGCCTCCTCATAAAAATGCTCTGAGTCAGGAAGGGTCAGTAAAACCAGGATGAAATCACAACCCTGATAAAAGCACCAACAGTTCCCAGAGGCAAGGACAAAACGTCCTGGGAGTCTGCAGGGAGGGAGGAGTACTTGCTATGGTCCATGCGCAAAGGGCAGAGGTGGGTTTGTGGCAGAAGTGCGCATTCCTGTTGAACAAGAAGGATTTAGGTGAGGGTGATGGATTCTAGGTAGCAGGAAGAGTTTATCAAAGGGCCTGAGCAAGGCTGTGCTCAGCCTGTTGGGGGGAGAAGGACGTGATTCCTTTTTGTGGGAACAGGAGACATCAGGGCACAGTTGACAACAATCACAGAATTGGCACTATGACTGGGACTGTTCTGTTTGGAATAGCACCTCACAAGAAAAGTGAAAGGCAATTCTCTAGAAGAACCTATTCCTGCATTTTTATTATGTATCACACAATATAACACACACATGCGCGCGCGCGCGCGCCTTATTTTATTTATTTATTTATTTTTGGTTTTTCGAGGTAGGGTCTCACTCTAGTCCAGGCTGACCTGGAGCTCACTATGTATTCTCAGGCTGGTCTTGAGCTCATGGCGATCCTCCTACCTCTGCCTCCCAAGTGCTGGGATTAAAGGCTTGTGTCACCACACCTGGCTGCCATATATTTTTTATTTTTATTTATTTATTACAGACAGAGAGAGAGAAAAAGAGAAAATGAGAATGGGCACGCCAAGGCCTCTCACCATTGCAAACAAACTCCAGATGCACCATGCCACCCTGTGCATTTGGCTTATGTGGGACCTGGAAAATTGAACCTGAGTCCTTAGGCTGTGCAGGCATATGCTTTAAGTGCTAAGCCATCTCTCCAGCCCCTGGCTGCCATATTTTACTTTTGAAAACCTATTTATTTTCTTGAAAATTTTATTTTCATAAATCACTGGCTTGGTAGTTATGGTGCCTGATACCTGAAATCAAGAATTAAGAAACAAACAAAAAACAACCCCCACCTGATAGTGCACACCTTTAATCCCAGCACTCAAGGGCCAGATGTAGGAGGATCACTATGAGTTCAAGGCCAGCCTGGGACTACAATGAGACCCTACCTCAAAAACAACAACAAAAGAATTAGAGGGGCTGATACAAGAGAATTACAGAGGCCAAGGCCAGCCTGGAGCTATATAGAGAGTACCTGACTATCCAGGCCTGCAGAATGAATCCAAATCTCAAAGCAACAATAACAAGAAAACCAAACAAAGCCTCACCTCACTGGGTTGCATGCCCTTGTAGATCCTCAGTCTTCAAGTAGCTGTACAGCATTGCTGGCGAGTGCCTGGCACTCTGCAGACTTCACATTTGCTGAATGAATGACAAGCTCATTTCCCGGCTCTATACGTGTGATTGAGTGGAGATGTGCTTTTAAACAAACACACACATCGGAGAGGAAAAGAAAGCTAAGCATGAACTCTGAAGTCCAGAAAGAGCTCAGCGGTTGTACTTAGAACACATGACCATTGCCTATGGGCCCTGTTTCCTATCTGTAAAGCATCACAGAATGAGAATCTTTCCCGTAAGCTGTGACATTGGAAAGGCACACTGGAAAGCACCGCACAAGCATTAGCTGCTATGCTGGTGATGTGAGAGTTCCAGTTTAGAGCTGTTGCCTTGGGCTCTTGGCACCAATGACTCTTTTCTCAAGAGACTACCTCTCCCATCTTGCCTTCCTGTCTTTTAATTTCACTTTTTGAATTGAATACACAACAACAACAAAGAGGCATGCATATGAAAACCATCACTTTTCTTTGCTCGAGCGGGTTGCAAGCCTCCTCTGGCGGCTCAGTGGGCACACGCAGACGGCTGCTGGCCAGCAGCACAGTAGGCCGCCCGGGCCATCTGGTGCTCTGCGAGGGCCATATGGACCATGGTCCTCACTTTGGAAACGCCAAATCTCTTCTTATGTGGGTTCAGTCCTTGGCTGCGCTCCCCAGTTCTGGGGAACGGGCACAGATGCGGTGACAGCTTCTTTACCTTTGATGTGAAGCCTGAGCTTTTCCATGGGCATCTCACTCTGGCGAAGTGACAAGCCAGCCCCGAGACATCTGTGATACAAGAGAATCCAGGAGTCTCTCCTACTACTGCTCCTGTTCCTTACAAAGAGAAGAAAACTACCTTTTCCTCTTCTCTCCTCTGCTGCCGCAAGCTGGGCTGTCTCCCTGACCTACAGCAGCCTGCTGGGTGATTAGCTCTTAACCACTGCAGCTTATTAGTGTCCGAGACAATGACTTGTGAAGTTCCAAGGTAGAGTCTGGCTCCTGTTGGGAAAATCTCAACCGGCTTTACAACTTCCAAGATGTCGGCTAAGCTCTCCTTGAAATCTTGCTTCTCAAAAGTAGGAGCTCCAGTCAAATCTTAATCAGTTTTGGAAAGTAAGTTTTTGAGGCTTTTGATACATAAATAAGAGTGGAGGACTGCTTGTTTAAAGATATCCATGGCTTAGAAATATTTTAAAATGGATCGTAAGTGACAGGATATAGGCTAAGCTGATTTTCAGTAAAACTACAGATTCAAGTGTGCCTTCAACTGATATAATGGCTTTTCTACCTTCCTCAGTTTGTCCTTCCCTCCCTCCCCCCTCCTTCCCTTCCTTCCTTCCTTCTCTCTCTCTTTTTCTCCTTCTCTTTCTTTTTCCAGTATGGCTGCAATTCATTTCATATCATGGACTTTTCCTCCCACATGCACTAGCATGTTACTATAAATTAATTAAAGATGTCAGCCCCTGAAGATAAAATTTAACCTGTTTTTCAATAGTATCCTGCAGGAAGACATAAGCTATTAATCTCCATTCTCTCCATGGCATAGTTTCCATGTCCTGCTCCTTTTCTTGGGTAGTTATTGATTCTACTTCTGTTTTAAAACAAAACAAAACAAACAAACAAACAAACAGGCTATTTTCCTTCTAGTCATTCCTATTAGCCTTGTCCATCCTGAAGCATTTTCCATATATTGCCACCATAATAGAATGATTTGGGTCCAGCTCAGTGAGCTTTGATCAAAAGCTTAATTATCCATGTCTTGTTCTTTGTATCAGCCTGCACTGTACTGTGTGTGTGTGTGTGTGTGTGTGTGTGTGTGTGTGTGTGTGTGTATGCATACACACATGTGAGTTCAGTGATGGTGTGAAGTATTTTATTTACTACAGAAAGAACAGGAAAGTTTCATGAGCCACAAACATCTCCCAAGTATCCATTACAAATTTTGATCTTACCTTTTCAATCAGATGAAGTTCCATTTAGTTTTGGGTTTATACATACTTAAAAGTTTTAATTTATTTTTTAAAATTTATTTTATGAAAAAGAGAAAGAGAGACAGAGAGGTAGATATATACAGAGAAAGAAAATGGGTGCATGAGGGCCTCTAGATACTGCCACTAAACTCCAGATGCATGCGCCATCTTGTGCATCTGGCTTTTTGTGGGTACTGGGGAATTGAACCAGGATCCTTTGGCATTGCAGGCAAACACCTTAGCTATTGAGCCATTTCTCCAGCCCTTGTGGTGCTCTTTGAGGGATTAACAAACCAAAAGCTAAATAATTCGGCAATAAATATAACCTATAGGTAATAATATTTTGAAGGAAGGAATCAAGGGGTTTGCGCCAGAGTTTCCACCAGCATCCTTTTGCTTTAGCCACTCCACACAATAAAATCTAGCACAGTTATGCAAACTCAGCTTAAGTAGCTCCTGTGTTTACACAGAAACTCTCTGGTCATCACTGTGCACTATGAGATCTATGGCAACTTACTCTTGGAGGCCTGAGCATGGCGCTGCCCTGCCCTGCCCAAACTCATTTCTATGCTCAAGGTTAATGTCTCCTGTCTCTCTTTGGCTCTCATCATTGTGCTAGCCTTTAACCTGCTTCAACTGCCCTCCCACTGCTCTGCAGTGGGCACTTAGTTCAGGCTCAGCAGCCACCTGTTGTGGTAACAGTACTCATGATGACAGTAAACATGGAAGAGAATGCAGGGACGTGGAAGGGAGCCCCACCCTCCACTGCCCAATAGGCCACAGGAGCTTGGTCAGTTGGTGTGACTAGGATCCAACTAGCACTGAGAACTCATCATATCCTACTTTTGACCCTTCATCGCTTCCCTATGCAGGGGAGAATTCAGATCTTGAGAGGTCCAAATACAATCTGGAAGTTTTTCTATGAAAAACAATAAAAATTACAGAAAATAATGACAGACTTAGCTACAAAATGAACATTCATTTAGAATGCTAAAAGGCAGTAAATTACAAATTTTAAAAAGCTGGCATATCTGAAACATTACAAATGCCAAAAATTATATAATTTTCAAATTATTAAATATTTGATGCATACTATAATAATTTTCTACTTTTTTTTTTTTTTTTTGCTTTTGTTTTTTCAGGTAGGGTCTCACTCTAGCTGAGGCTGACCTGGAATTCACTATGTAGTCTTGAGCTGTCCTTGAACCCATAGCAATCCTCCTACCTTTGCCTCCTAAGTGCTAGGATGAAAGGTGTGGGCCTGGTAACTTTCCTATGTTTTTGAATGCATAGTCTGATTACTTTTTAGATAACACATTATAGGATTTCAGAGAATTTCCAATTTACTCAAGCAGTGACCAATTTCAACTTGCAACACTATACTCATTACTTACTTTGCTGTAAATGTCCCTTTGGTAGTAGCATATTATGAACTTCATGTTATCTTAATCAGTATTTGTATTGCCTGTCAAATCAGCAAGAAATTAATATCTTTCTGTGTGCTTATATAATTTGTTCTTTTTTATTAATATCAAATTATTTACATTCATAATATCAAATGGTTTACATTCATTATTTATTTTCAAGATATATCACTTATCTTTTATCCTATTTTATTATTTCCTTGTATGTATATATATGCATGTGTGTGTATGCATATGTGTGTGCCACAGTATGTGTGACAGGGTGAGAGGACAACCTTGGGTGTTTCTTCTCAGCTTTCCCCATCTTCTAGACAGGGTCTCTTATTGTTGCTACATGTGAGCATCCACGTTCTTCTGGCTCCATCTCCTGTTATCGTAGGTGCATTGGAAACACAGACATGTGTGTCACTTTCCATCTAGCTATACACAGGTACTGAGGAAGATTGGACTCAGCCTTTAATTGATGACCCATCTTTCTAGACCTAATTTCATCTTAAGTAATTTTGGCCCTTGAAATAATTTCAAGTTAACAATACAATTATATTCTGGAAAGATGGCTTAATGGTTAAGGTGCTTGCCTATGAAGCCTAAGGACTCATGTTTGACTCTCCAGATCCCACGTTAGCCAGATGCACAAAGGTGAGGCAAGCACAAGGTTTCACATGCCCACTAGGTGACTCAAGCATTTGGAGTTTGATTTCAGTGGCTGAGGCCCTGACAACTCTTTCTCTCTGTCTCTCATTTTCTCTAAAATGAAAAATGAAAAAGTATAAAAAAGAAACAAAATACAACTAGTTTCTAAATGTTAGACTATCCATTCTTAGTACACTAGCTTTTTATTTTTTATTTTTGCTTGTGTGTGTGGTGTGATGTATGTGTATGTGGTGTATGTTTGTGTAACGTGCCCACGTGGCATCTGAGGCACTTGCCTGTGGTGGGGTATGCTCTCTTGTGATGGATAGAATAGAACATTGGTTGTCCTGCTTCATTGCTCTTCTGGCCCATTCTTGCTTGAGCCAGTCTCTTACTGATCCCAGAGCTTGTAATTTTTTTTTACTCTGTGTGTGTGTGTGTGTGTGTGTGTGTGTGTGTGTGTGTGTTCCAGTGATTCCCTGGTCTTTGTTCCTGAATGGGTCTGGGTTGCAGGTATGCATGGTCATACCCAGCTGTTTAGTCTGGGCTCTGGAAATTCAAACTCAGCTTTTGAACCTATAAAAGACTTGCATAGGCATTTCTCCAGCAAGAGATGCAAAAGGCTAACAAACACATGGAAAGATACTTAGAATCACTGTCCTTTAAGGAAGTGCAAATCAAAGTCAATAGTAGGTACCACTTCACACCCCCAATATGAAATATAATGAAAAAAGTATTGGTAAAGGTGCAGAGAAGCTCGTGGAAATGCAAAATTATTCAGCCACTGTGGAAAACAGTTTTGCAGATCCTCAAAAATAAATAAATAAATAAATAAATAAATAAATAAATAAATAAATAAAGTTAGGGCCAAGAATGTAGCTCCATAATAGAGAGCCTGCCTACCATGTGTGAAGTTCTGGATTTGATCCTCAGCATTGAAAAAAAAAAGTTAGACATAGAATGACTATATGAGCTTACAGTTCCACCACTAGACATGTATTGAGAAAGAACTGAAACCTGTACTCAGGTCCACCCACACATTGTTAGTAGATAGCAACACTAGTCACAATTGTTAAAAGATGGAAACAATTAAATGCTCAAAACAGATAAAAGGATCAATAAATAATGGTTATACAGTGAAATATTATTCACAAAGGCAGCTGAGTAATGATAAATGCCAAAATATGGATGATCCTCCCAAAGCTAAACATACAGGTTCACATATATAAGTTACATGAAATAACTAGCACATACATAGAACAGAATGCAGATTGGTAACTATAAGGGGCTATGAAGAGATAAAATAAGGAGTAACTACTTACTTGGTATGATATTTTTATTTATTTTTTATTTTTTATTGGTACGATTTTTTTACTTTGGAATTTTGAGAATGCTTGGTATTAAAAAGAAGTGGTTACACATTATAAATATACCAAATATCACTTAATTGTTCATGTTAAAATGGTTATTTTTTATGTCATGAGACTTGTACTTCAAATATTTTTTATGATTTTATTTTATGTTTTATTTTTTATTTTATTTTATTTTTTGATATAGAGTCTTGCTCTATCCCAGGCTGGCCTGGAATCCACTATGTAGCCACAGGGTGGCATTGAACTCATGTTGATCCTTCTACTTCTGAGTGCTGGGATTAAAGGCTTGTGCTACTATGCCAGGCTTGAATTTTATTATTTTTTTAATTTTAATTTTTTTCCAGATTTCCCTCTTAACCATTTTGTTGACAACTTCCATAAATATAGACCATATACCATGATCATAATCCCTTCCCCTTTCTTCCTCCTTAACCCCCTTCCACTGAATTCCATCTTCTTTCCAACTAGTCTCTCCTTTATTTTGATGTCATCATTTCTTCCCTCCTATCATGCAGGTCTTATGTAGGTAGTGTCGGCCACTCTCAGGTCAGGAATATCAAGACGACTTTGTGTTCCCTTCCTTTGGTTCTTACATTCTTTCCACCACTTCTTCCACAATGGACCCTAAGCCTTGGAGAGTATGATACAGATTTCTCAGTGTGAACATTCCACCATAATTTCTCAGCACTTCAGTGAGTTTTGAATCACACCAGTGGACACTGCTAACTGAAAAGGGAATCTTCTCTAACCAAAAGTGAGTGAGAGTATTTAGCCAGGCGTGGTGGTGCATGCCTTTAATCCCAGCACTCAAGAGGCAGAGGCAGGAGGATTGCTGTGAGTTCAAGGCCACCCTGAGACTCCACAGTGAATTCCAGGTCAGCCTGGGCTAGAGTGGGACCCTACCTTGAAAAACAAAAAAAAAAAAAACAAAAAAAAAAAGTGAGAGTAGCATTAACATATGTGGATAAACATAAGTATGTAGAGGGCAGTTTGGTGGGTATAGTATTTCCATTTAGCCAGATTACAGTAGTAGTTTCCCCCTTAGGGCTTATGACCTCCCCAGCCATAGGCTTTTTATTAGGTTTTCAGTACTAGACAAGAATTACCTCCTGTGAAGTGGGTCTTAAGTCCAATTAGAGTTCAGTTGGTTTCCTCCATAACAAACATACCACTATTGCACCAGTTGGTATATTTGGCCTGGCTGGCCAGTCATAAAGCTTGCATGGTCCACTTATAGATAAGACCATTGTTGACTTTTCTCTCCCAACAAACTGCATAGCTCAAATTATCTTTCAAACTGAGAATGGTGGGAGGCACTTGGGAGGCAGAGGTAGGAGGATCACAGTGTGTTCGAGGCCAACTTAGGACTATAGAGTAAATTTCAGGTCAGCCTGGGCTAAAGTGAGACTCTATCTTGAAAAAAAGAACAACAAAAATAAATCTTTTAAAAGTCAGCAGAGGGAAGGTGTTAGGAGCCGTGCAGACGCTATTACAAGTTGGTGCCGGTTTCTGGCCTCTTATTGGTCACAGCTGGTGTAAATCAAGCACAGTGCGCATGCTCCAACCCGTCGTGGGCCGATGCTAATGAGGCATCCAGAAAGTAACCAATCACTGGTGGCCACATATCCGCAGTTAACCAATCATTTGTGGGTAAGCGGCCTAAAACCCTATATAAACAGTTGCCTTTCGTGGTTCTGGGTCTTCGCATCTTCGCATCTAGCAGTTTGGCAGTCCCCAATAAAGTGTGTTCAGAAGAATCCTGATTGTGGTGTCCTCCTTGCTGGTGAGGCGGGCGTGACAAGTGGTGCCGAAACCCGGGAATTGAAGAACATCTTGCACCAGCGAAGACCCCTGTTTTAAGGAGGATTCAGAACTGACACACGGGACGGACGGATCCGGACTTTTTTCTGAGAGGTATGCTGCCCTGGGAGGTTGATGCTATTGTTATGATTTTCTTCTTGCCCTGTGTGCTCCTTAAAGTGAAAGAGGGCCAGAGGACTTTAGCGGAACATCAGGACAGTATGTCAGAAACAGAAAAAAGGGAACAAAAAGGAAAACAGAATAAAAGGAAGGAACAAAATGTAATGAAGGTTAATGGTAAAAAGAAAACTAAGGTTAATGGTAAAAAGGAAACTAAGGTTAAAGATTTAGAAGGTAATAAAAGGAAGGAACAAAATGTAATGAAGGTTAATGGTAAAAAGAAAACTAAGGTTAATGGTAAAAAGGAAACTAAGGTTAAAGATTTAGAAGGGAATAAAAGGAAGGAACAAAATGTAATGAAGGGTAATGATAAAAAGGAAACTAAGGTTAAAGATTTAGAAGGTAATAAAAGGAAGGAACAAAATGTAATGAAGGGTAATGATAAAAAGAAAACTAAGGTTAAAGATTTAGAAGGTAATAAAAGGAAGGAACAAAATGTAATGAAGGGTAATGATAAAAAGGAAACTAAGGTTAAAGATTTGGAAGGTAATGATTTGTATCCTTTATTAAGTGAATTCAAACATTTACAAGTGGCAAGCTCATCAAGTTCTGAGACTGCTTCTGTAAGATCTTTTGAATCTTCAGATAGCGAAGGGGAGTTGGACTTGTATGATGAGGCTCTGTTAGAGGAGGAAGCTGACAGGCATCAGGCTGAGAGATATCGCCCTGAGCCGCCTGTTGTGCCTTCTGCCCCACCTTTAACAAATAGGGAAGTACTGAGATACATGGAGGGAACTTCTTTCTGCAAGCCAAAAGAAATAAGAAAAATTCAACAAATATTTCCAGTGTTTGACGATCCAGCTCAGGGCCGATATCATGAGCCCATAGGACATAAACAGTTAAAAGATCTTGCAGAGTCAGTTAGGACGTATGGGACTAATGCCTCCTTTACTCAGGCTCAGGTAGAGAGGCTCACTGCTCATGCAATGACTCCTGCAGATTGGTATAATACAGTGAAAGCCTGCTTAACAATGGGACAATATCTTGATTGGAAATCTATCTATCAAGATGCCTGTGCCACTCAGGCTAGACAAAATGCTGCTAATGGTCAGCCATTTTGGACTTATGAAATGTTGACTGGCCAGGGACAATGGACGGTTAATCAGACGGCCTACCCTGTGGAGGTATATGGACAGATTAACCAGATAGCTGTACGAGCATGGAAAAGCCTGCCCAATAAAGGAGAAGTTACTGGCAACTTAACAAAAATAGTTCAAGGCATAAATGAACCTTTTTCGGATTTTGTGGCAAGAATAATGGAGGCTGCAGGTAGAATTTTTGGAGACCCTGATACTGCTATGCCCCTTATAGAACAGCTTGTTTATGAGCAATGTACAAAGGAGTGTAGAAATGCTATTACACCATGGAAAGGAAAAGGGCTTAATGCCTGGATGAAAGCATGCAGAGAGATAGGAGGTCCTTTGTCTAATGCGGGGATAGCAGCAGCTGTCCTTGCTGCAAAGAGGATTAGAGACATTACTTGCTATAATTGTGGGAAAAGAGGACACATAAAAAGGCAGTGTAAGAGTCAGATTCCAGGAAGTCAAGACAGAGTTAATGTACAGAAGAAAGTTCCTGGGATGTGTCCACGTTGTGGGAAGGGTAAACATTGGGCCAATGAGTGTAGGTTAGTTAAAGATATTAAGGGGAGAGTGCTCACAAATGATTCTAATAGCCAGCCAAAAAACGGACAGGGGGGCCCTCGACCCCAGGGCCCTCAAATGTATGGGGCCATGAATGTCGAGCCACCCAAGGTATCCATGAGGCCACCGGGGAGCCACGGAGAGCCACTCTGGGTTCCGCAGGGTTGGACCTCTGTGCCACCACCCGAGCAGTATTAACACCACAAATGGGTTGTCAACCAATCCCCTCTGATTTTAAAGGACCCCTGCCCTCTGATACAGTAGGCTTGGTGCTAGGACGCTCATCTTCAGCTCTGAAAGGCTTAATTGTTCACCCTGGAGTTATAGATGAGGATTATGAAGGACAAGTAAAAATTCTGTGCTCTTCCCCTAGAGGGATATCTTCTATTTCCTGTGGGGATCGTATTGCTCAGCTTTTAGTATTGCCTAGCCTACATGGCTTGTTCCCTTATAAAAAGGATATTAGAGGAACAAAAGGTCTTGGATCCTCCAGAGGAGGATGTGCCTATGTCTCACTGGATCTGGATGAAAGACCAACCTTGGAGTTAATTATTCGAGGAAAAATTTTCTCTGGTATTTTAGATACGGGAGCAGATACTAGTATTATCTCCACCAAATGGTGGCCTTCTAATTGGCCTGTCAATCAGTCTTCACAAACCTTACAAGGGTTGGGATATGAGTCTTCTCCTAGTATAAGTGCTCAGGCTTTAAGATGGAGGGATCATGAAGGACGTGCGGGAGAATTCATACCATATGTACTCCCTTTACCAGTAAATTTGTGGGGACGAGATATTTTACATCAGATGAAGTTTAAATTGACTAATGATTACTCTAGTCAGAGTCAACAAATTATGAGAGATATGGGGTGTGTTCCAGAAAAAGGATTAGGAAAAATGTCACAAGGAAGTCCAGAGCCTGTGACTGGTACTCAAAAATTAGATCGGAAAGGACTGGGTTTTTCCTAGGGGCCATTGAGGATGCTTTGCCCATACCCTGGGTGACGGAGGCACCTGTGTGGGTACCCCAATGGCCTCTCACCTCCGAGAAATTAAGAGCAGCAAAAGAACTTGTGCAGGAACAATTAGAGCAGGGACATTTAGAATCCTCACAATCACCCTGGAATACTCCTATTTTTGTGATCAAGAAAAAGTCAGGAAAATGGAGACTTTTACATGACCTGAGAGCTATTAATACTCAAATGCAAATTATGGGACCTATACAAAAAGGTCTGCCTTTATTGTCAGTGCTGCCAAAACATTGGGAACTTATTATAGTGGATATTAAAGACTGTTTTTTCTCCATCCCTTTGCATCAGAGTGATAGACAAAGATTTGCCTTTACTTTACCATCTGTCAATCATGAGGAACCTGATGCTAGATATCAGTGGAAGGTCCTGCCACAAGGCATGGCCAATAGCCCAACTATGTGTCAATTGTTTGTTTCTCATGCCATTAAGCCAATAAGACAACAATTTCCAAAAATAAAAATTTGCCATTACATGGATGATATTTTATTATGTGGGCAATCTGAAGAGGACCTAAAAGTAGCTTATTCGAGATTAAATGAATCTTTAAAATTAAAAGGTTTAATAATTGCTCCTTTAAAGGTACAAGAAGGAGTAATAGGTAGTTTCTTAGGTACAAAAATATATCCTGATAAAATTACCCCTCAAAAGGTCACAATCCGTAGAGATCATTTAAAAACTTTAAATGATTTTCAAAAATTATTAGGAGACATTAATTGGCTTAGACCTTTTTTGAGGATTCCCACATCTGAGTTAAAACCTTTGTTTCAAATTTTAGAAGGAGAAGCTCACATTACTTCTCCTCGTAATCTTAATCCTGAAGCTATTAAGGTATTAGAAAAAATAGAAAAGGCTATACAAAGTTCTCAGTTAATTAGAATAACAGAAGATCAACCTTTTTCGCTGTGTATAATACAATCATCCTTGTTACCCACTGCTGTTTTGTGGCAGGATGGACCTCTGTTATGGGTCCATTCTCATTCCTCTCCAGGAAAAGTTATTGGACATTATCCTACGTTAGTTGCAGAGCTTGCTTTAAAAGGACTTCAACTAGCCATCACACATTTTGCCAAATTTCCTGAAACAATCATTGTTCCCTATACTACATTTCAAGTTCAAACTCTCTGTGCCACTATTGATACGTGGGCCATTTTAAGATGCACCTTTTCTGGAGAAATAGATAACCATTATCCTAAACATCCGCTGTTACAGTTTGCTCTCACTCAAGAAATAATTTTCCCTAAAATTACTAGTTCTCAACCTCTTTTAGGAGCTATAGACATTTATACTGATGGATCAAAGACAGGTCTGGGGAGCTATGTTATTGACCAAGTGCCAGTACAATTACAATTTAATTTAACTTCCCCACAATTGGTGGAATGTGCAGTAGTTGCTTTGGTGTTGCGACAATTTTCAAAACTTATTAATATTATCTCAGACTCCCATTATGTTGTAAATGCTGTTAAACAATTAGAAGTTGCTGGACCTATTAATGCCAAAAGTAAAGTAGCACATATCTTTCATGATATTCAAAATTCTATCAGAAATAGGTGTCATCCCTTTTTTATACAACATATTCGAGCTCACACTCTGTTGTCTGGCCCTATGGCTAGAGCTAATGAATTGGCTGATGTCGCCACAAAACACCTTTTTTGGGTTGCAAACAGGTACAAAGCTGCTGTAGATTTTCATAAACTGTATCATGTTCCTGCTCAAACCTTAAGATATAAATTTCAGCTAACTAGAGCTGAAGCTAGAAATATTGTACTCCAATGTCCTAATTGCGCAGAGTTCAGACATACTCCTTGTCTGGGCATTAATCCTCGAGGCTTGCGCCCTTTACATTTGTGGCAAATGGATGTAACTCATATTCCTGCTTTTGGAAAAATGAAATATCTTCATGTCTCTGTGGATACTTACTCTGGTATTATACATGCCACAGCCCTTGCTGGGGAAAAGGTGTCCCATGTCATCACTCATTGCTTGGAGGCCTGGGCTGCTTGGGGAAAACCCTACAGTCTTAAAACAGACAATGGTCCGGCCTATACTTCAAAGACTTTTCAGCAATTTTGTCAACGCTTAGGTGTAGAACACAAGACAGGATTACCTTATAACCCACAAGCACAAGGGATTGTGGAACGTGCTCATGGTTCACTCAAGACATATTTATCTAAACAAAAAGGGGGAATAGGCCCCACGACGTTGGGACCTAAAGGAACTATTTCCCTAGCTCTTTTTACACTTAATTTTTTAAATTTGGACGTGATGGGTAGGTCAGCAGCAGACAGGCATTGTCTGCCACCATCACCAGTTTCAGAAAAAATAAAATGGAAAGATGTTATATCTAATCAATGGAAGGGCCCGGATCTTGTTTTAATAAGATCCAGGGGAGCTGTTTGTGTTTTTCCACAGGATCAAGACAATCCCATTTGGGTTCCTGCCAGACTGACGCGAGTGGTCAAAGAGAGTCCAGAAAAGGATGAAGATCGTGATTGCTGTGCTGATGATATTACCCCTGTTCAACCTGCTGGGGATATGGACAGAACCCTGTTGGGGAATACTCTCAGTATTCCCAAAACCTCTACCTGTAATTCATGATGCTGTTCTCCTAGTTCTATGACTTTGTTTAGAACCAAAAAGAGATTTTGGGATTACTACAGCCATTGTGGCTGCTATTACTATATGCTGTTCTCCTAGTTCTATGACTTCGTTTAGAACCAAAAGAAATTTTGGGATTACTACAGCCATTGTGGCTGCTATTACTATACAAACTGCTGCGACTTTGAATAATTTATCAGCTAATGTAGCTAATCTGTAAAATGCGAAGTCAAAGACTCAGAGACATTGCTATGCTAGTGCAAGCATTTGCTGCACTGGAAATAGGACATTCACCTAACGCTTGATTGATAACTCTGAAACAATAGGGAGCTGAAACCAGTGATTGGTGCTTACTCTGGGCCTTGTTGGTACTTGCATGATGTGCCTGTGTGTAATTTTGCGATTGCTTGACCTGGACGTTTTCTCCCTTCGTTTGAGCTGTCTTGTGGCCTTTGCACCCTGAGAGCTTATTCTCATTGCACCAGGTTAGGCATAAGACTTTTAGTTTTATTTCACACTCAGCCTTTGCACATCCCTGAGGAATAACTCATTGCACAGGATAAGGTGAGTTGTGAGTTTTCCAAGGCCTTATAACCTTGATCGCCTGTTGCCAGAAGTGGGAAAGGCTAGATCGGTGATTTGGTCCCTTGGTGTCTAAATAATAAAAAAGGGGGAGATGTTAGGAGCCGTGCAGACGCTATTACAAGTTGGCGCCGGTTTCTGGCCTCTTATTGGTCACAGCTGGTGTAAATCAAGCACAGTGCGCATGCTCCAACCCGTCGTGGGCCGATGCTAATGAGGCATCCAGAAAGTAACCAATCACTGGTGGCCACATATCCGCAGTTAACCAATCATTTGTGGGTAAGCGGCCTAAAACCCTATATAAACAGTTGCCTTTCGTGGTTCTGGGTCTTCGCGTCTTCGCATCTAGCAGTTTGGCAGTCCCCAATAAAGTGTGTTCAGAAGAATCCTGATTGTGGCGTCCTCCTTGCTGGTGAGGCGGGCGTGACAGGAAGGTGGCTCAGTGGTTAATGGTGCTTGCTCGCAAAGCCTGCTGGCCAGTGTTTGAGTCCCCAGCACCCATGTAAAGCTGGATGCAAAAATGGCCCATGTTTCTGGTGTTCCTTTGCAGTAGCAAGAGACCCTGGTGTGCTTGTATGTACATACACATCCATTCTAATAAATAAATTTTTTAATTCAGCACAGTTTTGTGCTTATCCATAGTCTCTAAATTTTTATTTTATTTAAAAATATTTTATTTATTTACTTATTTGAGAGAGAAAGAGGGAGGAGAGAGAGAGAGAGAGAGAGAGAGAGAATGGGCATGCCAGGTCCATCAGCCACTGCAAACGAACTCCAGATGCAAGTGCCACCTTGTGCATCTGGCTTACATAGGTCCTGGAGAATTGAACCTGGAACCTTTGGATTTGCAGGCAAGTGCCTTAACTGCTAAGCCATCTGTCCAGCCCTCATATTCTCTAAATTTTAATGAGCAGTATTGCTCTATTTGGAGAGAATTATCGAAAAGAAAAACCTCAGGAACTCAAATTTGAACCTATAGTTATGGAATCTGGAAAAATATTTCAGGAAAATATTTGGGGTGTAGGTAGAGTATTTGCTCAGTGTGTTCAAGATGCTGGGGTCAATCCTAGTATGGGCATAAAAGGAAGAAAGAAAAGAAAAACTTAAGAGACATAGATATATATTTTTCATTGGTGTGTGTGTGTGTGTGTGTGTGTGTGTGTGTGTGTGTGTGTGTGGTGGGGGTGCCATGTGCATCCACAGCACGTGTATGGAGCTCAGAGAACAACTTTGAGGAATGGGTCCTCAACCCCCCTCCCCCATTTGAAGTAAAGTCTCTCATTCTCATTGATGTTCATTGCTGCACTCACCAGGATAGCTGGTCTCTGAGCTTCCAGGAAATTCTCCTTTCTCTGTCTCTCATCTTATTCTCACTATGCTGGGGCCACAGAAGCTCATGGCTCACTTCTACTTTTTATGTGGGATCTGGGGATCTAAACTTGAGGACTTAGGCTTGAGTGGCAAGCATTTTATCCACTGAGCCATCTCCCCAGACCCTAAATACACTTTTCACACTTTCTGAAAATCATATTTATAAGCAGATAATAACTATATGTTTGTTATATTTATTTCTGATCACTAACAATTAAATGTCTTTCCATGCACAGTTCTCAGGATTCATTTTAAAAGCAAAATCTTGGGTCCCAGCAGAATGACTTACACTGGACTCGTGCCTGGGAGAGAAAGGGTGCCAGTGAAGACTGGGAGCAGAGTGAAAGGTGAATTCAACTCTCACATGTGTAGAAGAAAGGAAATCATTGTTCAGAGAACCAAGTCTGTTCTCAGATGCCTTTCCATCCCTTTCTCTGAGAGATAATATCTTAAGAGGAAGCTACCCACAGTGCTAGTTATTTTTATTTACTTTCTGAAGTGCTTAGTTTTGAAAAAAAATCAATGACAATAAATTCAGATTCATACTTTTCTTTGCTGCTTCTTTTGTAAGGAGTTCTCGGCTTAAATGTGTGCAGGCTGTCCTTGTTCCTATGGGAAAGCGCGGCCAGCAGCCTCCACTCTCCTCCAGCCATGCTTCCTGATGGCGCTCAGCTGTGCTTGTCTCTGAACGTGCCCTGCTCAAGAGAGGATGGTAGCTGCAAATTCAGGAAAGAACAGGTGTTGTCGTAAAGGACAGTAGACCAGTTATTTTAATTCTTCTTTCTATGGCTATTTAACAGAACACATAAATAGCTAATAAAATAATTCTTTTATTAGATTTATCAAAACAGTGGTCATTTAAAGTTTTTCTCAGGGTATGATTTGCTCATTACTTGATTTTCAATGTCCCCAAATGCTTGAAGATAATATAAACAACAGGTACAGCCCTAGATCTGTTCAAACAATTGGTGGGAGGTAAAGCCAGATTAAGACACACACATAAACACAGACACACACATGTGCATGCGCTCACGCGCATACACACACACACACACACACACACATACCCCTAAGCCAGAGATCAGTGAACTGTGACAATGTACCAACTCTGGCCACTACTTGTTTATGTCAATCAAAGTGTGCTGGAATATAGCCATGTGTAGTCTCTGGTCTCTTTGTGGCACTGAGTCAACAAAAGTAGTTGGATGGAGACTGGCAAACTATGAGGCTTCAAATGCTTACTGCCTGCTCTGTTCTACAAATGTTTGCCACTCCTGACCTAAGCCACTGCTCTGAAGAATGTAGGCTCACACCAGTCTCCTGGAGACACTGAAGAAGATCAAGACTCATCAGCTCTGTGGTGGGCCCGAGGGCAGGTGTCCACAGCCCCCATGAGGAAGTGTGGATCACTTTGGAGTGGCCACTGGCTAACGTGGTGATTCTCAGTATTGAATTGTATGTTCTCAGATCCAGGTCAGGAGCAATCCCTGTCTTTATGGAGAGTTCCAGGTAATTCTTGTGCAAGCCACAGCTGTGGACCACTGTGTCCAGAGATCCAGAAGTGATGTGCTCACATGACCGAGTCCTCTAACACCAGTGTGCGCTCCTTGATCATCATAATAAGCAGGGATGGCACAGTGGGAAAGTGCACTTCTTACCATATTGGTTACTTTACCCCTTTCTCAGGCATGTCTGTGCTATGGGGGGGGGTATGCACATGTATGTAGATGCATGAGCCCTTTGCAAGCTTGTGTGGAAGTTGGGGAACATCGGATGTCCTCCCTGATCTCTCTTTCAGTGGGTTCCTTGAGACAGAGTCTCAATGAACCTGAAACTGCCCTTATTGGTCAGTCAGGCTAAACAGCATTACCCACAGATTCTCTGGTCTCTGCCTCCCACAGGAATGGGGCTACAGGTGTTCATGGTGATGCCCAGCTGTTTGCATGAGTGCTGGGGGATTTAGCTCTGGGAGAATCAGGCCGTAACCCCTGAGCGATCTCCCCGGCCCTATGTTAGCCTTATATATTCAGTATTATTGTTTCAAACTTCAATTGGTCTTTATGGATTTCATCCGGCTTAACAAATACTTTCTTCTGGAAGAAGATTCTGTTTTATTGGCTGTTCTAAATAGCTTCAAATGCCACGTCATTTCTGAAACGACCAACAGATGGCACTGCTGTCATAATACTAACCCCTACAGAATCAGTGGAGGGACTGTTGTTTTATCCTTCAATATGATTGATGTTAGTTTTGGAATCAGAGCTCCTACTGCTCATGTTATATAGATGAGAGTCCTGCCTGTAGGACCAGGGATATTAAAATGAGATGATTTTTAATAATTTATTTGCAAGTCAAGAGAGAGAAAGGAAGGTAGGGAAGGTGGGAGAGAGAAAAAATGAGAATGGTGTACAAGGACCTCTTGCCACTGCAAATGAACTCCAGATGTATGCACCAATTTTGTACATCTGGATTTACATGGGTACTCGAGAATCAAACTCATACTACCAGGATTTGCAAGCCAGTGCCTTTAACCACTGAGCAATCTCCCAGCCCTAAAATGAGTTTTAATTTGCATGGATTTAGAACTTGTTTTTCCTTATCCAGTCATCCCATGACATGATATATCCAAAATGACTGTAATTTAGAGGCAGTTTAATTAATGTCAATAATATACAGATCCCTTTATGTATTCAAATAATGTTGAAAGTATTAGCAACTATAAAAATATAGATCTCTTAGGGGGAACAATGTGTGTGTGTTTGTGCAAGTGCATGTGCACATGACATGGACATGTGTGGAGGTCAGAGACCAACTTCTGATGTCTGTCCTCATCTTCCACCTTGTTTGAGGCAGGGTCACTCACGGTTCACAGTTGTGTTCCCCGGACTGGTCAGAAAGCTTCCATGTGATTCTCCTGTCTCTGCCTCCTATCTCATTGGAAGCAGAGTGGAATTACAGAGGCCCAGCATGCCACCTGACTTTTACAGGAGTGCATAGGACCCAAACTTAGGTCCTCACACTTGAGAGCAGGCATTTTATCCACTGAGCCATCTCCCTGGCTCCCTGTATGGATCTTATTCATTAGATGATGAACAAGTCATGTAACTAAATCTAGTACTGCAGGGGAAAAGTCTCTTACAAGGACAAATGAGGCCCTGGGACCAGCAGGGAGAGGCCTTGGTGAGTTGTCTATAAGTGGCTATTTGGATATGTGACGTGAGTTGGTATGTGATAGGCTGGACCGAAGCGAGCCACGCAATGCTAAGTGGATGGTGTCCCCTTCTGGTAGCACCAAAAGCGCCAACTGTTGATCATAATGGTTCCATGTGGCAATGGGACTCAGTGTCTGTGAAGTGGAAGAGGTCACATTCCCAGGGGTGAAGGACCAGCACAGCTCCTTCAGTCACAGAAATTAATGTTGCTAATACAATCAAAGGACTAAAAAAAAAGACTACCTGTGTCAGTTTGGCCTGCCAAGTGCCATTTCTTTGGACTTGGCATTTCATGGAGTGTTCTGTGAAACACAGGGCTATGTGTGCACATCTTGTGTTGAGGACTGCCTGCTGCTGTAGGCAGAGGTGGATAGGGAATTGAATGATACCATAGGGGTGGTGCCGAGGACGAGTGGGCTCAGTATCCATGCAAATGGAAGAGACAGAGGAGAAATGCCAGCCAGACGACTCTCGGGGCTTGGTAATTATTTGCATAATGGGATGTAGAAATCAGTGAAAACAAAAAGGAATAATGACAAAAAGTTGATGCCATTTTGAGAAGTGACAGAAGACTTGGGAAACTCTCTGAGCTTGGGAAGCATGAGTGCTGAGACATGAGTGGAATGTGGATGGAGGACCTGCGCCAGCGCCACGGTGGAGGTAAACCAGCGACGGCGGGGATTGGGATGTTAAGGCTTGAAAGAAAGATTAGACCGTAAAATATAGATCTGGAATTATCCTTATAGATTTCTTAGGATTGTTTAAATATAGGACCGAAAAGATAATTTAATTAGTTAGAAATTAATCTGCTTAGCAGGGTGAGTGAAAGGTTTCGGGTGTGCCAAGCACTGCTTCAGGCTGAGGATGCCCATAGGGAGCACTCCATCTGGTGTAAGCAGAGCCGCTTTGATGCTGGGAATGCACACAGAAGATAGAACTAATGAATAAAGTGCAGTTAGATGGTGGCATGCTGGGTCATCTTGTTTGTCAACCTAATTGTATTAAGAAATGCTTAAGGAGTTAATGTGCATGCATGCATGTGTGTGTGTGTGTGCGCGCATGTGTGTGATGTCATGAAACTAGAGAGTACATCATGAGAGGGGTAAAAGAGGTCTTAAAGGAGGGGCAGGGAGGGTAATAGAATACACATGACATAAAAAAAGAGTGGGGTGTTGGGAGGAGAGGCAGAGAGATGAGGGAAGTAACGGGGAAAAGGATTAACAAAAACAAAGTAGGTACTAACAAAATACCAGAATGAAACCCAATCATTTGTATTTTAACCAAAGAGACACGCTTGGGAGATAAGAAACACCAGCCTCTAGTGTGTGTTCACTTGAGGGCATCTGCACAGGTGATTGGGTCTTGGGAGCTCTGACTTAATGAATGCATTAATCTCTTCACAGAATATTAGGATGTCATTCCTAGCAGGTGGGCAAGGTAGGAGGTGGGGCCTTTTGGAGGAAGGAGGTCCCTGGGGGCCATATCTGTCCTGGTCTCTCCTCTCTGCTGCCTTGCCTCTGTGAGCTGCGCTGATCCTCCATGCTCTCCCTACTGTGACAGATGGATGGATATCTCTGAAGCTATGAGCTGAATAAATAATTCTTCCCTTTCAATTCTTCTCACAGGGACGAAAAAGCCTGACTAACATTGATGGTGACATGAAGAGAAACAAAGCTAGAAAGTAACTTAGAGAATCACAGTCTTAAAAACTTGCTTTTTTCTCTTTTAGCTTTTCAAGGTAGGGTCTCACTCTAGCCCAGGCTGACCTGGAATTCACTATGTAGACTCTGGCTAGCCTTGAGCTCACAGTGATCCTCCTACCTCTGCCACCTGAGTGTTGGGATTAAAGGCGGGTGCCACCACACCCGGCTTAAATATAGCTTTTCTGGTGGAGACAGAGAAGGCTGGTGATGCGGAACAATGGTGCTGATTGCAGCATGCTGGGTTGGAGAGCTCCTGGGGTGTTCTTGAAGACCCTGAGGGCAGTGGAATCTTATGCATGCTTGAAACCCCAGCAGAGAGGACTTGGGCTGGACATAGAGACTGGGAAGTCGTCCTCATGATGGTGGCTGCTGTAGGAATTCTGCAGTTGTAAGGGTTGTCTCAGGAATAGCGACTGGAATGGGGAAACTAAGAATTTCCCAGCAAGGCATCCACACTTGATAAGGATGCTAAGAACCCACAAACGAGACAGAGGCTGAAGAAGCCACAGAAAATGGGTTCTGAGAAAAAGGATGTTTGCCAGTGACTCAAGACTTGCCAAACATGCACAGGGCTTGGGCTCAATCCATAAAACAGGAAAAGAGGAAAAAATTTTAAAGAAATAATAAAAGGAAACTCCAAGCCAGACAAGGGCTATAAGGGCTTCAAGTCCAATGAACACCACAAAGGATGAGGACCACAGAGAATCCTCTAGGCCTGGTAATGAGAACACCACTTATTTAGCAAGGTGGCAGGAGCAGGTGGATAAGCAGCACAGGTGTGGCCCTGGCCTGGCGCCCCTCCCTCCGGCACTCCTCATCCGCCACCTGCTCATGGCTTCTCACGGCAAGCACCTGCTCCTCTCCCCAGAGCCTTAGTCATCAGCAGGAGCTGGCTGGTCATGCAAGAAGTTAGAGTCCCCAGGAAGAGCCCGTCATGCCTTAGGAAATCAGCTAGTTGGCAAGTCCGCTGTAGTCTCACTCCTGAAGAGGAAACCAAGATATGTCCCAGATAAGTTTCCTAAAGGTGCCATTGAGACTCAAATCCCAGATTCCCACAGTCCTGAGCTCGTATATCCTCCCTGACTCACCTGCCCTCTTCCCCAGCAGGGTGGTCTCCTGGGTAACCACTCACATCTGCTTATTACTAGACTCAGCTTGGGGATGCCCAGCTGAAAGCATTAGTAACAAGATGTGAAAGAGATGAAGAGGGAAAATAAATTAGGGGATTTCAACTTGGTTGTGAATGGAAAAGAGAGACTGGCACTAACTGGAAGATGATACAGCTAAAATTGGGGATCTTTTTTATTGCAACAGGGAAAAATCAAGCTGGTGTATGCACTGAGAAAAAAATATCCACAAGGAAGGACTTACGGGAAAGGGCCAGTGATGTGCTAGTGGAACAATGTTATTGGGACAAGAAGAAGGCATGAGACAGAAAAGAAAGTCACCACAGAGAAAGTGAGGTTCCTTTTCACCAAGTCAGAAAAGAGAGAGGAACTTGCAGCTCACATGAGTGCAGTGCAGTACGTGCAGGTGACCAGGAAGCACACTGGAGCTCACTCACTGAGAAGAAGCAGTTACTCTGTGAAACAAGGAAGACATACCTCATGGGACAGGGAAGAGGCTCAGCAGTTAAATGTGTTTGCTTGCAAAGCCTGCTAGCCTGGGTTCCATTCTCCAGTATCTATGTAAATCTGGATGCAAAGTATGATGTACAGGGCTGGGGTGGTTTAAAAGTGCTTGCTTGTAAAGCCTGATGACCTGGGTTGGATTCCCCGGTACCCTCATAAAGCCAGATTCACAAAGTGATGTGTGCATCTGGAGTTCATGTGCAGTGGCAGGAGGCCCTGGTGCACTCATACTGTCTCTTAAAGAAATAGATGAAGTTAACTAATTTATTAATTAAAAAAAACACAAAAAGCTATGCATCCTTCCGATACTCCTTTGAATCACCAAGAGACCCTGGTATCCATACCCTCCCCTCTCATCTGCAAATGAATAAGTAAAAATTTTAAGCCAGAAAAGCAATCCATGATGGAGATGAGAGAATATTTTCATTTAGGTGATGAATGGAAGAGGAGAAAAATTTGGAGTGTTTAGTTAGCAAACAAGCGGTGTTTTTATGTGGCAAACTAAGAAGGTACATTTTTAAGGAGAGTGATTATATTGTCCAATTTTGAATGATTATCATTATTTGAGGATAAGAGTTTCTCTTGAGTCAAGAGAATAGATGTTTTATATCCATTCAAGGGATAAAGGAGTAAGTGGGTAGAGAAAAAATTGTGTCAACCAAATAAGCCTATGACCACATGGTTGTTTCAAAATGTCTACTCACATCAATTTAATAATGAACTCTATGTTCCAGGCACATTCATTAGCTATTTGGTTGAAATGCAGGAACTTGCTTGGGTTTGACCATTTTCAACCTATAAAAATGTCATTTCATATGATTCAACTTGCTATTAAAAGCCATCACGAGTAAGATACCGTACTGATTCTCAGGCTCTCTGTCGATCATCAACTCTCAGTCTGAAGTGAAAACCAGAGGCCTGAATCACCAAGAACACTTTGTGGTTTCTGAGAGACACGGAAGAAGGATAATGAAAACACAAATGATTAACTTCATTTTAAGCATTTCCTAATGGCTTATGCTCTGGCAAGAGAACAATAATATCTGCAGCGAAGTATCATAAACAAGGAACTATTTTGATAGGTTTTCACAAATATTAGAAATTAAAAATGTCTACATCCTTCTTATTTATTCATTTACAAGAGAGCAAGAAAGGGATAGACATTCATAGGCAGAGGATGGGCACACCAGGGCCCCTAGTCACTGCCAAGGCACTCCAGACGCGTGCACAACTTTGCACATCTGGTGCTACACAGTACTGGGGAATTGAACCTGGGTCCTTAGGCTTTGCAGGCAAATACCTTAATCACTGGGCCATCGCTCTAGCACCCTCCTTCACTTGTTAATGTGTTTTTTGAGAGCGAGCCAGCTAGAGGAGAACACTATGAATGGTGATTAATCTACTGGATACATCCCTCAGTGAAAGTAACTAGTGAGCTTGATTATTTAGACCTTACTTCTTGCTTCAGTAATTTTTTTTCTAAAATTTAATTGCAGTGAGGCCAGTGATGAAGGGCATATAAAATGCAATTAAAAGATGAAAAATATCTCTTGTGATTTGATATTAAACAGGAGTGATGAAGTGTGACATTAAAAAAATGGTATCAGAGGTGCACACTCTGCATTTCACTTTAATTACATCAATTTTAGATTCTGGAACACTGCAATTTCACACATGCTTAATTAAATTATGTCAGTACCAATACTTTTAGGTCAAAACTTTTTGCAGGAAGTTTCAGTGACAGGTGCAACTGGAGCAATTTATTCCCTGTCTCTTTGGTTACTGGATTGGAGTAAATTTTTTGAAGGTTTTCTACCTGTATAAGTAGAAATTGATCTGCACAGAACTCTGAGGTAGTTGGTGTGATTTTAAGTATCTTTGTTTGGGTCTATGGAAGGGAAATGGGTTTCTGCTAATTCTACAACTCTCCACCTCTCCTATAAGTAGTTTCAGATTAATGTAATTATCCAAAGTGTTAAAAACAAAAACACAAAAACCAGGCTACTACAATCTCCTGGTTTCTTTTTCCTTTTTAGTTTTTGTTTGAGATAGGGTCATGCTATGTAGCTTTGCCTGACCTGAAACTCACTGTCCAACCCAGACTGGTCTCAGACTTGCAGCAATACCCCTGTATCCACCTTCTGGGTGCTGGTATTACAGGGTGAGCCCCCAACACCTGAACACCTGAAACAATATCCTTTTTTTTTTTTTTTTTTTTTTTTTTTAGGAAAAAATAAGCATTTGCATGTAAAGCCTAAGGACCCAAGTTTGATTCTCCAGAAACCACATATGCTAGAAGCACATGGTGGCGCATGCATCTGGAGTTCATTTGGAGTGGCTAGAGGCCCTGGTGTGCTCTCTCTCATAAATTAAATAATAAATTTTTAAAAATAAATAATTTAATTTTTTTCAAAGAAAATTCCCAAGCCTCTACTTGTTTTATTATACAGATAAGGAGCTGTAAGTCTTTGCTGTACTGATCCTTAAATTAAGTACTCGTGGTTGAGCAGTCGATATCCAGCCCTTATCTCTAACACACCGTGCGCCTCCTCTACTTGTTCCTTTCAGTGCACTGTATGGACATGTGGGAGCTACATATTGCCTTCGCTTGTTCCTCTTCATGTTAATAGCTAAATAAAGCCTTCCCAGGGCACCTAGTCTGTTTTCTCTTCTCTATTCTTTTTTTTCCAGAGGCACTCCACAATACATTTACAAATGAATATTACAGTAGTTCTTGCACACAGGCCATTAGTTATACTGTGGTACCAAGTAAAAGTTTCGGGTGGAATGGTTGATTTTGATTTTTAAAAATATTTACTTATTATTTATTCATTCATTCATTTATGAGAGAGAGACAGAAAGTGAGAGAGAATGGACATGCCAGGACCTCTAGCCACTGCAAATGAACTCCAGAAGCATGAGCCTCCATGTGCGTCTGGATTATGTGGGTTCCAGGGACTCGAACCTGCCTCCTTAGGTTTCACAGACGAGTGCCTTATCCGCTAAGTCATCTCTCCAGGCCTGATTTAGATTTTGAAGAAAGTTTCTGGGGCCACAATAAATACCAATTTCTGTCCTTTAAGATAGACAAGGCATTTGCTGTGACTGTAGAGCTGTGCTTTTAGAAGCTTCTAACATGTAGTAAAAAAAAAATCTTGGAAACAAGATAGAGCCTACTCTTTTTGATTATTAGTTTGCTCACTTTGTCAACTAATAATAAATTAGACAATTCTGTTTTAATTAAGTTTTTGACAATTTCATAAATGTGTAAAATATACTTTTGATCATATCCTCCCCAGTAGCTTCTGTTGTCCCTCTCTGACTCCTGCCAAATCTTTCTTCTTCCCAAGCTTAGGTAATTCTAGTACTTACTTACCATTCACTCACAATTAGGTGGTGCTTATGACACATGAACACACATATGTGCATTCAGACCTGTGTGTGTATTACAAGAAATGGGCATCACATCCTCCTTTAAAGACAGAGAAACAAAAATCTCAAGTTCGCTCAACCAGTAGAGTCTACAGCTAAAATCTAAATTCCATCCCATCTGGCTCCTGATTCCAATTTCTGGGTCCTCCTGAATGACCCTTTGGATATCTTTCTTCGGCACAGCTTTCCTTCCAAGCTGTGAGAGTAGCCTTGTAAAGTTCAAGATCAAAAGTAATTCCATGGCCTCATCACAATCTACTTATTTGACTTGAAAATTTAAGCAACACTAGCTTTCCTCAACTAATAGGTTAAAATTATTCAAATAAAAATGTTCTATTATTAATTCTCCACCTAATTAAATTAATTGAAGAGGACTCTTCCAGAAGCCTATAATAATTATGTGTAGAATTTTATCGAGAATTTACTACTTTTCCTGAGGCATTGTAAATAGTTCACAGTTCTTTTACTCATCTTCATTGTTTTAAAAAGAACTTAAAGTTCTTATGGAAGGGAAAATCTAGGCAGAGGAGCAGGCACGCTCCTTTGTACTGCTTGGGGAAACATCATTCTGACCCACGGGTCTCCTTCCAGATACAAAACTCAACCTGCACGCTGAGCATCTTTCAGTAGCTACTCTGCAGGAAACCGATGTCCTGGTTTCTATGGAAACACCATAGATTAGGTTCACTTATTATTACATTTTTTGATAAGTAGCAGTTTCAACTTTTCCATCTTGTTTTTGTTTGAGTCTTTGTTCTACATAATTGTTAAATTCATCTGAGTGGTTACAAGTAGTTGTGGGTTTTTTTCATTTTCGTGACTTTGATAATTTTATTCTCTGAATATTCCCCACTAAAAAGTAGAAGTACTCATAAACTTTTGGGTAGTTTCCATTGAGGGTTACTGTAAATAATGCTATCACATCCATTTCTGTGTGTGTCCCTTGGCAGAAATAATTAATGTCAGTGGATAATACCAAACAGAGTTTCAAAGTGGTTGGTATCAACTTACAGTCTTAACCAGCCACAAATGAGCGTTTCTCCTGGATATCTTTGTCCTGGTCATGTACTTGTGTTTGTTACACTAGGTGCTCCAAGGAAGCGTTACGTCTGTCTACTGTGGCATAGAGATGTTAGAGGTTCCATGGAGGATAACTCGGCTTGTCTCCTTGGATTCTTGTCCTTGGGAACTACTTGTTAGCAGCGTGTAGCACCCTGGCTGACTGTGTTCCTCAGGTCATGCTGTGATGGGCAGCAGTTTAATGACACATGGCAGGGCTTGAGATGATTGCGCACTGTAAAAATCATCGTCGTCCTGTTGCTGATCGAGGGACTATAAGCAGCTCTATCTAGTAAGCACTGCTATTGATATGTACTGCGGCTGATCTTTGCTATGTAAGCAGCTCTATCTAACTCAGCCTTCCCACAGGGTAGAGACTCGTCAAGCTGCAGGCTATTGGATATCTTCACTTATGGGCACTGGGGTTTTTCCCATATCATTCAGGACATCTGGATGGAAGGGCTGGGAATACCCCAACATATACCATGCAGTTCTAGAAGGTATCATTAATGGAACTGACAACTGGTGTAGAAAACACCTGTCCCATTTCTCTTAGTAGGTCAAATCCTACCACAAATGTTCTTCCCAATAGCTAAGATTCACTATTCCTTTCTACTTAGCTAAGAGAAGCTGAAAGAGATGGTGTTTTGTCTTAGGTAGTTGTGGGTGTTAGGGACAATTCTATAAATATGATTATATAATGAAATACATTTATGATTTGTCTTTAATCATAGAGTAAATTTATTTCTTTTACTTATTTTGGAGATTACACAGTCACTAAATCCTAATAAACTATTTCTACTGTTAATTACCTTTTCTTCAGCCTACAGAGCCACATACAGAATGGCACTGTCATTATAGATTACTGGTTATATTAGTAAAATCAACCCCCCCAGGCCCTTAGAATCCTGGCAGAAAGGTGTTCCTGTTCAAGTCAATGGCTGCTGTCTTCCTGCATGGTCTTTGGGTATATC
Organism: Jaculus jaculus; assembly: GCF_020740685.1. Classification (NCBI taxonomy): domain Eukaryota; kingdom Metazoa; phylum Chordata; class Mammalia; order Rodentia; family Dipodidae; genus Jaculus; species Jaculus jaculus. Next base: position 152,009,983 of record NC_059103.1, read on the forward strand.
AGTTGACTAGGTTTATCGGTGATTTATATATTTACCATAAATCTTGGTAATCAATTGCAAAAAATACCAAAAAGAGTATAGATTAGATATATGCAGCAGGGATGAAAGGGGAAGGGGAAAAAGGAAGAGAGGGAGAGTAAGACTGCTGAAGTATGAGGTAGAGTGGGAGGAGGGTACTTTAGCACATGTCCCAATTGTAAGTCACCCCATGTGGTCCCTAAACGCTTAGAGTGAGCCTTCTCACAGGGCCATACAAGGCTGCTTCCGCTTTTCCGTAGCTTCTGTAGACTGGAGTGTCCACTTGGGGAAGGATGGAGTCTTCTTCCATCTCCCGCCACCTTCTGTTCCCATGGAGTGACCTTTTGGGAAGAATAGAAGGTTCTTGTTTGCAAAGTCTGCTGGATAGGGGTTGATTCTCCAGTACCCACATAAAGCCAGATGCACAAAGTGGCACATGCATCTGTAGTATGTTTGCAGCAGTAAGAGACCCTGACATACCCAATTTCTCTTTCTCTCTGAAAATAAATAAAAACATTTTTTTAAAAGAAGTCTTATTTGATTAGGATGAATTGCATCTGAAATGATAGAGACAATATCTGAATAATAAATTGAATATATCGACAATTTATTTTGTACTTAGTATTTTAAGCTCACTAGCATTTTCCTTATAGGATATATATATATATATATATATATATATATATATATATATATATATTTTTTTTTTTTTTTTCCTATGGAGAGTCCTGCTCTAGTCCTGAAGATTTCTTCCTAACAACTTCCTGGACTCAGGGAACTAACTCCTATTTCTCTGATCACCAATAATGAAATTGATATTACAAAATGTATTCAGTAGCCTGAATCTGAAAAAAATCAGAGCATTTGTTTTAATTTTCAATTGTTATATGTCACCCTTAAATTAGATGACAAATTATCAAAAGACTGTTAAGAGTGGCTTCTTGTTTCTGTCAATTCATCTTTATTGATAGGTTGTTAATGAAATGCCTGTGACATTCCTAGGTAATCTTCTTCAAAGCATTTTCTACCCATCCTGTGTCTGAGTGAGTCATCCTAGTCTTTCTTAGACCTTATAGAACCTATGGCACAGGGATTCCAGTCAACTTCTACTACAGAAAATTCAAAGCCTCCTCTCCAATCAACAGATACATAAGAGATTCTCATGGTCCCTAGTACATATTTGGAGAAAATGCTATTTAGAATATTGGACTGAGTTGGTCTGTTAAACACCTAGCATGTGAATAGAAAGGAACCAATTTGAAGCAAGAAAAGAAAAAAGAGACTGGGTTTCTTGGATGGCTGACCTTTTCTGTAGATAACAAGAAAAAGTTAGCTAGGAAAAGAAAGCAAATTTCAAATACATTTCTTTGTCAAGTAGTTATTCATGCTGTTTTCTGTATTTTCTAAAGGTGCATCAGAGTATGATTCTCTCACTATGCTATGATCTGAAATGAGTCCCTTAAAAGTCTATGTGATAAAGGATAAGCCCCTAGCTTAAGGTGGCATTGGGAGGTTGTAGAAACTTTAAGTGGTAGACAATAATGGGAGACCTTCTGGTCATTGGAAGCCATGTTCTTAAAAGGAATGCTGGAATCCCATTTTCTTTTTCTCCTCCTCCTTCCCTAGTCCCAGCCATGATGTAAGCAGCTTTGTTCTGCCATGGCCTTCTTGCCAAGATGTGTGGTCCCACCACAGGTCCAAAAGCAATAGAGCCACCAACCACAGAACCTCCAAAACTGAAAAAAAAAAAAAAAGCCCAATTATAACTGAATGATGCAGATGCATGACTCTTTAAGGGGAAATTCACAGAAACCAAATATTATGGCATTCTTGCTAAGCCTTTGATTTGGGACTATATTTCTGCTTATCTGGAGTGAATTTGACTATGGAAATTTTGAGTGAGTTAGCTGAATTATTAGTATGTCTTATTCCTCCCAACTCCAGAGTTTTCAGATTCTCTTTAAATGCTCAATCCAAGTCACTAGGCTGTACTCAAAAGCGAAACTGCACTTCAAAAGATTTACAAATAAATATGTCTGATCAACGACGAGCAATCATGTTGGGATCAGGTCTGACCAAGAACAACTGCCAAGATGTACAATTAAAAATGACACCTCTTGAGTTTGGGTGTAGGCAGGGGAGAGCAAGTTTTACTCCATTGGTTTGGAGGCCTGAACTAAGTAGCCTCCCTGACAGATCTGAGGCCCTGAGGGCAGGTTGTGAAAGACCCATGCGTGAAAGACATAGAGCCCTGCCCTACAAAACCAGCTCAGCAGGGAATAAAACAAAAGGAAACTTAACAGGTTTTCCCAGGTTTCAGTGCCACTATTCACCTTTATTGGAAAATAATGAAATGAGTGTTCACCAAATTTTACAGTGATTTTCCAGTTGTGATTTCTGCCACTCCTTGTGTTCAAATAGATAATTGAGTTACCATTTTTGTATTCTATAATGGGATCAAATTTTATTTCTGTGAATGGATCTCAGAAATAGTTATGTCAAGCAAAATGTAAAAATAGAATACAGGCCTTGTGGTGGAGCACACCTTTAATCCCAGCACTTGGGAGGCAGAGGTAGGTGGACTGTGGATCACCGTGAGTTTGAGGATACCCTGATAGTACACAGTGAATTCCAGGTCAGTCTAGGGTAGAGCAAGACCCTACCTTGAAAAATTAAAATAAATAATAGCTTAAAAAGAATATGGTGGAATATGTTCAATTTGGGAGGAACAGATATTTTCATCTAATAAGTAACATAAAATTTTAATATAGCAAATTCTATTCAAAAGGATACTGATGGATGACATTAGAATGCCTGTCCCCATTCTAGAGCAGCACAGATAGTAGAAAAGAAGAAAGAAGGTTCTAGGATGTTTCCATCTCAGGTTTGTGGAAAGGCTGGTTTGGGTCTATGGCTTCTGTGCTTATTTCTGTCTCTTTCTTGACTGAATGGAGTTTTTACTACTTTACATGATGTATTGATAATATAACAGAAATAATATTTTATATTGTTAGACATAATTGAAAACTTGTCATAACAAAGCTTTATATTCTTTCTCCATGACTGCAAGAAATTTTGGTTGGAAAACAAGGGTATGTCAGAGAATGTGTGGAAATAATTAAGGTTTTTTTTTCTGATTTTATTTTCTCAAACAAGTAACATCAAGGAAACACAGCAGAATTTTCTGGTCCCTACTTACTAAGCTGGTTGGGGTGGTAGGAAGTTCTAGTTTTGACTTGTGTGCTGGCAAATGTTATCATGCCGTCAGCATGCACTGTAGCCTTGGGGAGGTTCAGTTTATTCCCAGGAACATGGTAATGAGCTGACTTTCAAACCAGGGAGAGGTGGGTAGAGATCTGGGTTGCTCTATGACCTAGCATTTTTCAGACAAGATCTTTCTGGTTAGAGCAAATTTATTTCAGATGCCTTGTGACATTTACCACCTAGGTGTTACATTGGATGGATCCATATCCATTTAATAAACCTATCCCATTTCTGAAAAGTAAGTGACCTGCCTTTTTTAAAAGGCTCTATAGTATCTCCAAGAATTTGGGGAACCCACATGATCCTACAAGAATAAACGGCTTTCCAAGCCAGTGCCTGCCTGCACTTTTTCTCCCTTCTGGTTTCAGGTCTCATGCCTAAGTCCATTTAAAGCTGTTTTGTATATGCTATAGATACAAGTCCAGTGTCTTTGGCATGTTCAGGTCCAGTTTTTTTTTTCAGTATCATTTATTGAGACACTCCTTTTCCCATTATTTGTTCTTGGTACATTTAACAAAAAAAACAATTGAATGCAAATGCACGGCTCTATTTTAGATTCTCTGTCCTGTCCATCAGCCTATTTGTTTGCATTAGCACACTATCATTTTTATTACTATAGCTTTGTGGTATGGGAATGTAATACCCTAGCGTTGTTGTTTAAGAAAAGAAAACAAGGGCGTTACATTTGGAAAAAAGGAAATTAAAGCATTGCTGATGCACCATGGTCTCATCTGCAGAAATGCCACAAAGACTCCACCAAGAAAACTATTAGAATTATCAAAGAATTCAGTAAAGTTGTAGGACACAAAATCAACATACAAAAAAATCACCAGTGTTACCATATTTAAATAGCTGCCTATCTGAAATCGAAATCAATCTCATTGATAATAGCTACAGAGAAGAACTAGGAGTAAGTTTACCCAAAAAGGAGAAAAATCCCTGCAGTGAAAACTAAAATATTGATGAAAGGAATTAAAGTGGAATATGAACAACAAAAGCCCTATGTCCACAGATGGTAAGAACCATTATTATTAAAATGTTCATACTACCCAAAGCAATGCAGTGTTTCAGAGCAATACCTATGAAAATGCAGATGATACTTACAACCTTCAAATAATTAGAAAAAAAAAGTCTTTAGATTTGAGTGAAAACACACACAGAAAAAATCCTGGATAGTAAACAATTTCAATCAAAAAGAATACAGTAGGGAGCATTAAGTCCTTGACTTTAAAATACACAACAGCATGAAGAGAGCAAACAGGTAGAAGTATGTCACTAATGAAAGGGAATCCTAATAGTGTGTTTCTGTACAGAGCAGTCATACATACCATCCTTTGGGCCCTGTGCTGGGAAAGCAATATTAAGTCTCAAGCACTGCCTTTGAAATTATAGTCTTTGGAGCATACAAGATGCAGGACAGTACTGTATAATCCCCTTTGTGAAGGATAAAATGTCTTGAGCCTCTTTTATGATATGTAACAGTGATGTGCTTTATCAGAGACTTTTGTCTGTTTGTTTGTTTTTTGAGGTAGGGTCTTACTATGGCCAAGGCTGACCTGGAATTCACTATGTAGTCTCAGGCTGACCTTGAACTCACAGCAATCTTCATACCTCTGACTCCTGAGTGCTGAGATTCAAGGTTTGCATCCAGCCAGAGTTGTTTTTAATGATAATGCTCTATGATATTCTCTTTCCAGATGATGATTGAGAACATAATTTAAAAACTACCTGGTGCTAGGTACCACAATGGTAATGGAACTTTGCTGTTTAAATCAAACTGAAAGCTAAAGAAATAGTCATCAAACTGGGCCTGTAATCCTAGATACCTGTAATTGGGAGTCTAGAGCAGGAGGATTGCAAGTTCAAGGCTAGATTGGGCTACAGAGTACATTCAAGGCAAGCTTGGATAATTTAGGGGCACTTTGTCTTAAAATGAAAACTAACAAAAGGCTTAGGGATACAACTCAGTGGTAAAGTACTGGCCTATCATGCCCGAAGACATAGATGCAATCCCCAGGACTGAAAATATTGACACCAAAGCCAACCAACCAACTAAACAATCAAAAACAATAGCAGGAGCTGGAGAAATAGCTTAGTGGTTGCCTGCAAAGCCTAAGGACCTAGGTTCAGTTCCTCAGTACCCATGTTAGCCAAGTGTACATGGAAGCACATGAGTCTCTCACTATCTCAAGCCAAATTATATATTTAAATACACCAGCATCACAATGAAAAGTGGGGGAAAATTATAAACTATACATTTGACAAGATAATACGTAAAAAACTCTAAAAAGTCAATAGCCAGAATGCACGTAATGAAATTTAAAATGAGCAATAAGCTTAAGTAAACATAGCTCAAATGGAGACATAAGAAAGGCCAAAGGGCTGGAGAGATGGCTTAGCGGTTAAGTGCTTGCCTGTGAAGCCTAAAGACCCCGGTTCGAGGCTCGGTTCCCCAGGTCCCACGTTAGCCAGATGCACAAGGGGGCGCACGCGTCTGGAGTTCGTTTGCAGAGGCTGGAGGCCCTGGCGCGCCCATTCTCTCTCTCTCCCTCTATCTGTCTTTCTCTCTGTGTCTGTAGCTCTCAAATAAATAAATAAAAAATAAAAAATAAATATTTTTAAAAAAAAGAAAGGCCAAAGAGTATATGAAAAACTGCTTACCCTCAGTAGTTGCCAGGGAAATGCAATCCCAAAGCACAATGGAGCATCACGTTAGCCTGGTAAGAATGGCTGCTATTGCAGACAAAAGCACTGGCAGGCGCTGGGGAGGACATGGAGCAAAGGAAACCCGCGCACTCTGGCGCTGCTTCACAACTAAAACAGATCTTGTCCAGCATAGTGGAGTGCTCCTTTAATCCCAGCACTTGGGAAGCAAAGATACTAGTATCACTGTGAGTTCAAGGCCACATTGACACTACATAGTGAATTTCAGGCCAGCCTGGGTTAGAGCGAGACCCTATCTCAAAACAAAACAAAACTAAAAAACATAAGACAGATCTCATAGTGTTCTTATTATTTCTGGGATATGGCCAAAGGAGATTAAATTACCATGTTGGAAAAATATTTTCACTATTCACAACAGCCAAGAAAGGGAAATAATGGATAAAAATGTACTCTACATGCACAACAGAATATGATTTAATCATAGGAAGAATGAGACCCTGTCGTTGGTGATGACATGGATGGACATGGAGATTGTATCATGTAAAATAAGCCAGAACACAGAAAGACAAGTGGCTCCTGATTCTGCTCATAGATGGAAAATAAAGAGTTTATCCATAGAAGGTGAGAGTTGAATGGTGGTGATAAGCTGCTGGGTAGAGAAGAAAGGGAGAACGTGTGGTGAGGGCAGCCAGTGGACACTAAGATATACGTAGACAGGAACAAGAAGTTCTGGTGTTCTATTGCTTAGCAGGGTGACCATAGGTTACGCTGATGTACTTGTACCTTCCGTAATCTAGAAAAAAGGATTTTAAAAGTTTCCATTCTTGAGCCAGGCATGATGGCGCATGCCTGTAATCCTAGTATTGGGAGGCAGAGGTAGGAAGATTGCCAGGTGTTTGAGGTCACCCTGAGACTACACAGTGAATTTCAGGTCAGCCTGGGCTAGAGCAAGACCCTACCTCAAACAAACAAACAACAAAAAAGCTTTCTTTCTGCTGAGATGATGAGTATTTGAAGACATAGGTATGTGTGACATGGTTTAAACATAATGCAATATATACATTATCTACATATCACATTGTATCTCATTGACATGCACAATTTTATGCTTTATGTATTTATTAAAATAATTTAATTTAAATAAAAAAATATAGGCAGGCATGGTGCCTCACGCCTGTAATTCCAGGACTTGAGATGCTGAGGCAGGCGGACTATTGGGAGTTTGAAGCCAGCATGGAATACACAGAGAGTTTGAGGGCAACCTGAGCAGCAGAGTAAGAACCTATCTAAAGCAAAGCAAAGCAAAGCAAAGCAAAACAAAACAAAACAAAACAAAATATAACAAAACAAAACAGAGTACCTATGGAAAAACATATGAAGAACCAACATTTTCTTACTGTGGAATCAAATGTCGCTCAAAAGGGTATCCTCTGTTTTCAGTTTTGTCAGCAGCCATTCCCCAGACCTTAGATTTTGCTAGAACCACTTTTGCATTTTAGCAATGTGTTGTGTGGCTTTAAAATGATTTCAAATATTTAGATAGCTTACTGCATAGATTTTGTTATGATACATGGAGTGGCATTTCCGTACATAAGAATGCCTTATTACACCTTGCCACACTGCATCTGAAGTTCTTATCTTCAACTACTGGCATTCTGAACATATATAAACTCCACTTTTGGGGGGAAGGGGAGTGGAGGTGGGCCCTCGCTGTAGCCCAGGCTGACCTGGAATTCACTATGTACTCTTGAGCTGGCTTCAAACTCACAGAGATCCTCCAACCTTTGCCTTCCAAGTGTTAGGCATGCATGAGAGAGAGGCCGATAGAAAGACTGAACGAGCATTCCAGGGCCTCCAGTGGCTGCAAATACACTAGATACATGTGCCACTTTGTGCATTTGGCTTTCTTGGGTATTGGGGAATTGAACTAGGGTCATTAGGCTTTGCAAGCAAGTGCCTTAACTGCTGAGCCATCTCTTCAGCCCTAAACTCCGTTTCTGACAGGCAGTTTGAGAGCTTAGGGTATGTCAGGGTGAACTCTGGGACCCTTCAGCCTGGTCCCTGGATCTTTGCCTGTCACACCAGCTCCTCTCCCAAATGTTAGTGATCTTGCATATCACTGGGCTTCTCCCAGTAAAGTGTCTCTTCTGAGATTCTCTTAAGAAACTGAATGAGGTGGATGTGGTGTCTCACACCTTTAATCCCAGCACTTGGGAGGCAGAGGTAGGAGGATCACCATGAGTTCAAGGCCACCCTGGGATTACATAGTGAATTCCAGGTCAGCCTGAGCTAGAGTGAGACCCTACCTCAAGAAACTAAAAAAAAAAAAAGAAAATGAATGGCTACAACTTCCATCAGAACTTCTATCCACAGAAAGCTGGACTTTAATAATTGGACCTGAATTCAAAGCAGACCCATTTGCAATGCAATTAATGAGCTTCATTATTCAAGTGAATTCTGTGTTGAGACTCACTTTGTTTTTCTTTCAATCTAGGTGTTGTCAAAAATAACTTTAAAATTCTCTTTGTATGGCAATAAGCCAAGTGATTTGTGAAATTATTAAACTGAAATAATAAATAAAATACTGAACAAATAGAAGAATGTGGATTTAAAATTACCAAATTATTATTTAAAAACCTTTCTCAACTACATAGTGAATTCCAGGTCAGCCTGGGCTAAAGTGAGACCTTACCTTGAAACACCCCCCTCCAGCAAAAAAAAAAAAAAAGTTTCTCAAATAAAATGATATACTTTATCTAGGAGCAAAAGATAAAATGAATTATATAAAAAAAACCTAAGAGCTTCTGTTTGTCTAGTATTTTTAAGAACTTTTAATTCTCAGGAAATTTCAGAATCTAACAAAACAGGAGAATGGATTTTTAAATACGCATGTGTTAATTTTTTAAACAATGTAGCTCCTTAGCTGGTGTAATATTAAATACCAAACTCTTTGAGCAGAAAGACTAGTACATACTTGACATAAATATTAGGTGGTCTAAAAACACAGCTCGACCTCTCTGAGAAATGCACTGTGAGCCCACAGCTCTGCTCGCTCTCCCATGATGCCATCTGATGGCCTGTGGTGGAAAAAAGTGAATGAACACAGCCCCACGGGTTGTTCCTTTTCTCCTCTGTAGCAGCATTTGGAGTCTTTAGAGCATGGCATGGGCGTGTCCCATGATACTGAAGTGCCACATTATACCTTACTTGAAATTTAGGCTTTGGAATGCCTGAGGTGACAATTAAATGGAGCAATCTTCATCTGGTAGCAGTCATTTTGAGTGAAGTGAACACTGTTCATAATTCACCATAGCCCAGACCTGTCCCAATTAAACTAGACGCTGGTCAGTGTATCTTACACTGCAATAGGGTGCTCAGCTCTGTCAAGCTATCAGGGCAGAAAGACTCTTTGGAGCCCTGGTTCTGCCCTGAGATGAACTTAGAATTAACATTATTACTAGAATGTGAAATCTGATGTGTTCAGATAAGGGAAAGAGGTGAAGAGGAAGAAAACATGGTTAGTTCTGCAGTATTCTTGGGATCAAATCATTTACCACCTCTCCTTCTCAAAGGTTCAACCCATTCTCTTGAAAGGGCTCACCTCCAGATCAGAAGCACGAAGAATCCTGACTCTACCTTCCCCTTGACGTCAAGCCTGACTCTCAGGTCTCTAGTAGCCTTGTCTTACCCATGAGGCAGATCCCCTTGGTTCTCTGTTGCCTTTGAATCTTGATACTTGTGAATTATGAGATGGGGTAAACCTTATGAAGACTAATTACACCTTTTCCTCATTCAAGAAGAAAAGGGGTCCATAAAAGAGAATAGAAAGGAAGTAAAAGATGATGTCATGTTTTGAAGTCATTGTACTGATTTAATGACTGAATTAATATAACAGTGAAGTTGAGTTTAAGAAGAGCCAAATAAAAATGTATCTTCTAAGAAGATAGGAGTTAAGTTGTAAACTAATCTGGAGTGATAGGGAGGAATTTGGGGGCCAGGGTAGTTTGGGACATTCCTTTCTAATGCTGAGCACTGGCAAAGGAAGCCCAATGTGGCAATCAATATTTAAAAGTTCAAAAGAAAGCCTTAGATCCTAGGAAATAGGTATTTTGAGGTTGCAAGATAGATGATAAGGGCTTGGAAATGTCTCTCAATGGTATATCACTTTGCCTAGCATGCTCAGGGCCCTGGGTTTGAGCCCCAACATTGTACACACACACACACAAATATATGCCCATTTAGCTATGCCTAGTGGCACACACCTGTCATCCTGGCACCCTGAAGGCTGAGGCAGGAATATTGCCTTGAGTTTGACACCAGTCTGGGCTGCATAGTCAGTCTATGCCCAGCAAGAACATAGCAAGATCCTGCCTTAAAACAGACACAACAGCAGTAGCAATAAGATCGGTAATAACATTTGAGCTTTGAAGCACAGATATTTCTTATCCCATCTTCTAAAATAGGCTCCGATTAAGATTATGGCTGCCTTGCCTTCCTCATTGGTAATGACAATGTGGCCTCTAGGTTTCTTCATGAGACACGAAATTAGTATTTAGTCAACATAGAAAAACAGAAGCTAATTCATTGAAAACGAAAAATAGTGTCTTGTGATGGAGAATGGGCCACTTATTTGAGGAGCTTTCATTGTAGAAAGTAGGAATTAAAGGCAGAGAAGAGGCAACTAGCATAAGCATACAGGAGAGTCACACCCACCTTTTCCTACTGCTGATGAAGTTGTGCCTGGACGCTTGGCCTGTGTAGAAGTGAGCAAGAGAACAAAGATTTCTATGGATTCTATCTATCTATTCACCATGTGGCTGTTTCAAAGGATTGCCAAGCATTGCCCCAGGCTGGTTTTACAGCTCTGAGGGCTTATAGGGTAGATTTTCTCACTTCCAACTTTAAAGGATTGGAGACAGGCCTTAAAACGTCTTTGGCAGGCTTTAAGGAGGCCATGAAATGGTCACTACTCTTCTTAAAAGGCAATCAAGTGAAAAGGAAGCAGTGGGTGTGACTATTAGGATAAATGCCTCGGAAGCAAGTGATTCCTGGCTAAGTAGATCTGATTTGAAAGACAAAATTAAATTCTTGTAGAGAAGTATCAAAACAGAGAAATGATCAAACTGAGGCAGGCAAGAAGAGGGAATAGCTTAGCAACCTGGGACACCACTTGGCTTGGGCAGTAAACACAGCACATCCCTTTCCTAACAATGCAATTAGAAACCTATTTGCAACCTGGGACCCTCACCCACATTAAACTGCATGTATACCCCACTCCAAACAATGGAATAAGTTTCTTCTCCTCCCCTAGTGACCATTATTTACTCCTCCTTTTGGTAGTTGGTTTCTTTTCTTTTTTAAAAAAATTTTGTCTATTTTTATTTATTTGAGAGAGACAGACACAGAGAGAAAGTGGCAGACAGAGAGAGAAAGAACAGGTGCTCCGGCCACTGTAACTGAACTCCAGATGCATGCTCCACCTTGTGCATCTGCTTACGTGGGTCCTGGGTAATAGGGCCTCAAATGGGGGTCCTTAGGCTTCACAGGCAAGCGCTTAACTGCTAAGCCCTCTCTCCAGTCCCTGGTGGTGGTTTCTATTCAAATATGCTCTTAGATGTGTCCGAGATATGAAGCAGGCTATTTGGTCTGGATTCATTTGGGGGACATGCACAGCAAAGTAAACTGGATCCTCTGAATAAACTTTTAGGGCTACACTCCTATTGACCATCTTATACCTACACATACGTGTGTGCACCTATGATTAAAATTAGATGCATGATGGGAAGAGACATGTGCAGTATAGAAAGGGCTATATAACTCATCTGTCAGTCAAAGTAGAGAACCACCCAAATTATCCAAATTATCTTAGCAACTGATTATTCCTTATGGACTCCTTAAAAAGGGAGCCGCAGGTGACTTTCTGGGGCCTGTGGGTACTTTGCCAGCCAGGTGGCCTACTGCTATCTTGGCAGTGCATACAAGCTTATAGTATCACTTTGCTCTTAAAGTTGCCTGCTGCTTTATTTCTGTGTGCATCTTTTCCAATTCTTTTTTATAATTAACTTTCATGTATTTAAAAAATTCTTTTGTTTATTTTTATTTATTTATTTGAGAGCAACAGAGAGAGAGAGAGAGAGAGAGAGAGAGAGAAAGAACAGGTGCGCCAGGGCCTCCAGCCACTGCAAAAGAACTCCAGATACGTGTGCATCTACTTAATATGGGTCTTGGGGAATCGAGCCTCCAACCAGGGTCCTTAGGCTTCACAGGCAAGTGCTTAACTGCTAAGCCATCTCTCCAGCCCTCCACTTCTTTAGATAAGGCACCAAGTATTAAATTTAGTCTTAGGGGACCACCAGTAACCAGAAACACCATGGTGTATCTGGTGTAAAAACAGTAATTCGTAGAATATCCTAAGGGAGGTGGAATTGAAAAATGGGGAAAGATACTCAGCAAGAAATGAACTTGACCTCTTCCAGTGGAATAATACTGTTGGAGGGTTTTTGTGTTTACAGCTTTTATAGGACAAAGGTGGTATCTATGGATGTGTGGCTATTGGCTGAATCATCCCTAAACTATGAGTATAATGTTTAGGAGTGGAAATTTGGTTGGAAGTGTGATTTGGAAACTTGGACTGCTGGGGAATTTGCCATGAAGTTACGCTGCCAGGTAGCATGGTGTTTGTACCCAGTGTTAATGTTTATTGGAGGAGATTTGCGACACCTTTAAAAAGTTGTTTTTGTTTATTTATTTTAGAGTGACAGAGAAAGAAGCAGATACAGAGAGAATGATCTCGCCAGGGCCTCCAGCCACTGCAAATGAACTCCAGACATGTGTGCCCCCTTGTGCATCTGGCTAATGTGGGTCCTGGAGAATCGAGCCTTGAACCGGGAAGCAATTAACTGCTAAGACATGTCTCCAGCCCTGCAACACCTTTTAATCTATTTCAGATGACCTTCTACAGTTTGAACACATTTCATGTGAGATATGGAAGGGGTTGCAGTCAGGTTCGCACTGCTGGCAGAAAACACCTAACCAAGAACAGCTTCTAGGGAAAAATAAAAAGGGTTATTTTGGCTTTCAGACTCAAGGGGGAGCTCCATGATGGCAGGGAAAATAATGGCATGAGCAGAGGGTGGACACTTCCTGGCCAACATCAGGTGGACAACAGCAACAGAAGAGTGTCCTAAACACTGGCAAGGGAAGTTGGCTATAACATCCATAAGCCTGCCCCCAACAAGACACTGCCTCCAGGAGGCATTAATTCACAAACCTCCATTAACTGGGAACCTAGCATTCAGAACACCTAAGTTTATGGGGGACACCTGAATTAAACCACCACATTCCACTCCTGGCCCCCCCATAAACTGATAACCACTCATGATGTAAAATGCAGTGCATTCATCCAACTTTAAAAGTCCCCATAGTCTTTAGGCAATCCCAGTGATATTCAAACATTCCCATAGTCTAAGATCTTTTAACCAAACCTCAATACCACAAAAATCCCCCAAACCCATAATGTCACAGAATAAACACTCACACTGCAAAAGATGGCATTGGGCATAGCAAAAAAAATATTCAACCAATACAAGATTTAAATAGGACAAACATCAAACTCTGTAGTTCCAAGTCCAACAACTCTAGTCAGTGACAAATGTTCATGTCCGATAATTCTAACCAATGACATCTCTGGTGTTCCAATTTCATCCCTCCAGCTAAGCTACTCAAAAACTTTATTTGGTGCCTACAACTCTCCTTGGCAGCCATCCCATAGTCCTGGCATCTCCATTGGGTCTCCACTGCAACCCATGGTTCATCCACATGGCTCCACTGGGTCTCCATGCAGGTAATCCAACAAGCCTGCTTCACAATGCCCATGGCCATTTCCAAGCTACAAAACTATGTTGCAAATTCTATGACCCTCTCTTTCCTGCATTTGTTATACTCCATAATACCAGGTGGGCTGCCAATTTGCTAATCCAGGTAGGAATAAAGCACACTTTGAAGAACAGGACATTCCTTCAGCATTCAGGTCCCTTCATTCTTTCTGTTGTCCCAATGCAGGTGAGCTGGCCAAATCTCAAAGGCGGTAATCTGTCTTACAACTGTAGCTAAATGGGCAGAAGTTTCAGCCCAAAGATTTCATTTCTGTGCAACACCACTCTTCTCATACAAGTCCATTTCTTTCTTTCTTTTTATTTTTTATTTTTTTTATTTTTTTGAGGTAGGGTCTCACTAGTCTGCAATTCACTTTGTATTCTCAGGGTGGCCTCAAAGTCATGGCAATCCTCAACTGACTGCTAGGATTAAAGGTGTTTAAAGATGTGTACCACCACACCCAACACACCAGTCCATTTCTATGCAATGCAACGTTGCACAAGTTTTCAGGACACATGCATGACAGCAAGCCTCTCACACGAACTGCTTCTGGCCCATTCCAGGCAAAGCTTTTGCTCACCCTCATAAGCCAAACCTCACAGTTCTTACTGCATTCAGGTTTTTCAAACAGTGACCAGAATAGTCCATGAAGCTGTACTTACAGCAGTGCAAGGTGTCTCTTGGGCCAATATTTCAAATTCATCCATATTCCTCCTGCAAAGCAGTTCTTAAAGGCAAAGCCACAGAGTCAGTTTCCTAGCAGCAATAATCCCACTCCTCTTGTACCAACTTTACTGTTGCAGTCAGGTTCCCATTGCTGGCAGAAAACACCCAACCAAGAGCAGCTTGTGGGGAAAAAAGTATTTATTTTGCCTTACAGACTTGGGGGGAAGCTCCATCATGGCAGGAGAAAATGATAGCATGAGCAGGGTGTGGATATTACCTCCTGGTCAACATAAGGTAGACAATAGCAACAGGAGAGTGTGCCAAACACTGGCAAGAGGAAGCTGGGCATAACACCCATAAGCCCACCCCCAACAACACACTGCCTCCAGGAGTCTTTAATCCCAAATTGCCATCAGCAGGGAACCTAGCATTCAGAACACCTAAGTTTATGGGGGACAAATCAAACCACCACAGAAGAATTAGCCAAAACTATTCATTTTGCAACGTGTCATCATGAGTTAATGACAAATATCATGTCCAATTGTAGCAGCCTTTGTGTAGGTCAGGGGAATGCCTTGCTCTTATGCTGAGAGCTTTTGCTATTAGCTAAGTTTTATATCCTCAGTCTTATGAAACCACTCACCTTTTGTTATCTTAACATTTGTGATGCTTCATTTTCCTTCCACCTCTTCTCTAGCCCAGCTCATTTAGCAACCACATGAAACGATGGACTATTCAAGCAAGGGGAAAAGTCCTCATGGCTAGCCATGTCAGTCATGTGTTACGAAAACAAGCCCCAGCTTTAAATAGAGGGCAAAGTTCATACACACATCCATGTTTATAAGTACCTTAGATAAAAATAATCTTATGAAAATCAAATTATGAAAGTTAAAACTCAACTCAGCAAAGGATGTAGACTTAAAATTCAGGGTGGACCTGAAGCCTTATGGACTTTTTTTTTTTAATCTCATTTAAAAAATTTTAAATATCTTTATTTATTTATTTATAAGCTGAGAGAGCAGGAGAGAGAAAGAGAAAGAGATGGCGAGAGAGAGAATGGGTGTGTCAGGACCTCCAGCTGCTGCTGCTACAAAAAATCCTGCAGATGCATGTGCCACTTTGTGCAGCTGGCTTTATGTGGGTACTGGGGAATCAAACCCAGGTCATTAGGTTAGCCTTTGAAGGAAAGTGCCTTAACTACTGGCACATCTCTCTAGACCCCATTTAAAATTTTGTGTGTGTATGTTTGTGTGTGATGTGCATGCATGTATGTGTGTTTACATATGTGTGGATGCACATGGAGGCCAGAGGTTGACACAGGTGTCTTCCTTGATTACTCTTCATTTTATTGAGACAGAGTCTCTGACTTGAACCCAGAGCTCACTAACTGTGTTAGTCTAGCTGGCCAGCTTGCCCAAGGATCCTCTCTTTTGCACCCAAGAGCTGCCATCCCTCCATGGCATTGATGTTAGTCTTGGTTCTGAACTCGGGTCCTTGTGCTTTTACAGCAAGCATTTTATGAACTAAGCCATCTCTCCAGTACCTGTCAGGATTCTTTTAAGAAGTATATTTATTTATTTATATGAGAAAGAATGGACATGCAAAGGCCTCCAGCCACTGCAAACAAACTCCAGACCCATGTGCCACCTAGTGCATCTGGCTTACATGGGTCCTGGGGAATCAAACCTGGGTCCTTAGGCAGGCAAGCACCTTAACCACTAAGCAATCTCTCCAGCCCTTTTTAAAAAGTATATTTTATTTATTTATTTATTTGAGAGAGAATGAGAAAGAAGCAAAGAGAGAGAAAGACAGGGAGAGAATAGGTGCGTCAAGACCTCCAGCCACTGCAAACAAACTCCAGATGCATGCACCCCTTTGTGCATTTGACTTACATGGGTCCCGGGGAATTGAACCAGGATCCTTTGAATTTGCAGGCACCCTAACTGCTAAGCCATCTTCTCTTTCCCTCCAGCCCTTTTTTTTTTTTTTAAAAAAAATTTTGTTCATTTATTTGAGAGAGATAATGGCAGATAGAGAAAGAGTGAGAGAACCTGTCATGACTCTTAACCATAGTTTGTTTTTTTTTTTTCCTACTGAAAATAATTGGCAAGAAGTAGATGTACCTACTTCTTAGGATTTTATTTTGGAATTGACTCCAAGTGGGATTTTCTCAAGGCCGAGTTGGCTACAATCTAGGTATGCAAAACATGCCTATAGCAAAGCAAATCAGAAAAAGTGAATGTTCTAAACTTAGAAAATTTAAGAGAGACAATAAATTTAAAGAAGTAGTCTTCTAACTCATAACCTCCATATATCGGATGAAACCTTCTAGAATGCTTTCTGGAAAGTAGACAGAAAAATAGTTGCCTTAGAAGAAGTCCAAAAATTGATCAGATAATTTTGCAGCAAGTTTTTTTTTTTTTTCCCCATTTTCTAGGGTATTAACTCCAGGACCTTCATGGATACTCAAGTCAGCTGATGATCAATTTCCATATATGAGGAAGTATTTGCATTCCCATGCACTTTATTTCTCTATAAGTTAAAATCTCTTACACAATGTAAAAACTATGTAAAGAGTAGCTATACTGTCTTATTTACTGGAGCAAGCAAAAAAGACACACAAGGGCTGAAGAGATGGCTTAGTGGTTAAGCGCTTGCCTGTGAAGCCTAAGGACCCTGGTTCGAGGCTCGGTTCCCCAGGTCCCACGTTAGCCGGATGCACAAGGGGGCGCACGCGTCTGGAGTTCGTTTGCAGAGGCTGGAAGCCCTGGCGTGCCCATTCTCTCTCCCTCTATCTGTCTTTCTCTCTGTGTCTGTCGCTCTCAAATAAATAAATAAATAATTTTTAAAAAAGACACACAAGCTTAAACTCATTGAATATTTTTGATCAGTTCAACATATGCATTTGGACTGTGTGGATGGAGAGATGATTATATTTTCATATAAGGAAATAGTCAGAAAATATTTTATGGGAATACAGCAAAAATACATGCAGTGAAGTAGGAGTTGCCCATTTGTGGTAGGCTTACGTGTGGATTGGCACATCACTCACAACACTGCCACTCCAAGTGTGGTTCTCAGGCCGGTGGCACCCGCATGCACCATCAGGTAGTTTATTAGAAGTGAGCAATCCTCGCCCTGCTCTGGACCTACTGGATCTAAATCTGCAGCTTAAAAAGGTCTACTGGCGACTTGTTCCAACACTAACCTTTGAAAATTTTACTTTGTACTGATTCCTCTTCTCTGTTTGACTTATCTGGCCATGTCCTTAAAAAGGACTTCATTTTCTGAACATGGATTACTTTGAGTGTTCTGTGAAATAATTTGTTTAATATGGTGTTTTATTTTTCCTATTGGCTGCATGCTTCTAGGCCTTACTGTCCTCAAGAATGTTTATAACCAACTTTGGGAAAGACACATCTACCTGCATCAACTGCAACTGAAAGATTGTCTCTAAATGAAACCATGCACTATGAAGCAAAGCTACACGGGTGAGTGTGGAATGCAAAGGTGACAAGTGACCAGCATTTATCAAAACAATAAGCCTAAGGGCTGGAGGGATGGCTTAGTTGTTAAGATGTTTACCTGCGAAGCCAATGGACCACGGTTCAGTTCTCCACATAAGCTAGATGCAGAAGGTGGCACATGTGTCTCGAGTTCATTAGCAGTGGCTGAAGACCCTGGAGCACCCATTATCTTCTATCTGCCTCTTTGTCCCCCACCCTCCCTCTCTCTCTCTTTCTCTTTCTCTTTTTCTGTCTCTCATAAAATTAAAAAAAAAATAAGCCTAAGAGAAATGTTTCACTCTTACCACTAGGTGGAGATAGAGTGACTTTGAGCAACTTTACTCAATGCCATGAGTTACTGTTGAAATATTAAACTGAAAGGAAAGTAAAAAAGAAGTCTAATTTTCATCTACTTGATTTTAAAGCTTGGGTCCAGAAATATTGGGTGAAACCTCATATGTCTAGTAAACAGTACTCTAGAATGTCAAGGGAGCGAGTTGTTAGTAATTCTTGATCCTTCAGTCATTTTCACCCACAGGTGTCTTTTAGCATGAAAGAGATGATAGGATACATATATTACTCGGGCACTATTGCTAAAAACAAGATCAGCACTAGTATGAGTGATCATGACAGTAGGTAATGTTAAAATATGGTTTCTTGTTTTCTGTATTTTAACTTTGAATCAATAATGATTTTCCTTTATTTTCTATTGAGCAAATACTGAGCAATCCCCAGCAAGTCATACAGGGACTTAATCAGTTTTATTTTCACATCTGTTTCAGTTTAGGTTCAAGTTAAGTAATATGGAGCAGGGCTTCAGTTAGTAAGTTAAGGTAGCACTTAATGATTAGACCATGTTATATCTAATGCTTCTCAAGTTCTAAATTTTGAATTCTCTTCTTTTAAATCTTTTTTTTTAATGATAAAGAGCAAATGAGAGAGAGAGAGAGAGAATTGGTGTGTGAGAGCATCCAGCCACTACAATCTAACTCCAGATTCATGTGCCACCTTGTGTGCATGTGTGACCTTGTGTGCTTGTATCACATTGTGTGTCTGGCTTATGTGGGATCTGGAGAGTCAAACATGGGTCCTTAGGCTGCACAGCAAGTGTCTTAACCACTAAGCCATCTCTCCAGTCCCAGATTCTCTTCTTTGTAAGGATGATAATTGAGTGCAGCCACACTCTCTCTGCTTCCATGCTCACACCATGGTGTGAGCTGTTCCGTCCAGCATGCCCTCCTTGCTATGGTGGACTGAAGCCTTGGGCACTGTCAGTCTCACCTGGCATTTGTACTGTGAGGTCTGTACATTATGAGGGAGAAGGCCACCCTGTTACCTTCAAAGAGGCGACTGAAGAAATCATCAGCTCTGAGGTCCCAGATGAAACAGATTTATGCACCAATAACAATGACGAAGCCCACAAATAAAGAAGTCAAGATTTTTCTGTCCATGCAGATAGCAAGATGAAGGTCACAATGGGCTTCCTAGCAGCAGTGGCATTTCCCAGCGGTGGAGCAGTAACTCAACACTGGACGCAAAAGCAAGGATGAGGGCTAGTGCCACACTGCATAAGGTAAGCTAGGTCAACCTCATCCGTGGGACAGCCAGCTGGCAGATGGTTGACAGTGCGAACCAAACACATTGAGTTTAATATGGCAGTTGAGCAATTCTGTCTTAAGATGGTTAAGATTAGTGGTAACACACATACTCTGATGTTCAAAGACAAAAATAGATTTTTAGGATGAAACCTCTATCTTTTATGATTTGATGAAATGAGAGTGTAAGTGTGTTGATATGGCTTTCTTGGTGGCCTCCTCAGATCAGGCTACTAAGTTGGGCCCATTCCAAAGGCATGTGGTCACATTATTAAATCACTAGCCAGTACCCACTGCTCCCAAGAGGTCAAGGTTGAATGAGCCTAAGAAACACTCTATCATGTCCCACATGGTCTTGTAAGCAAAGTGTGAGAAATCTAATGGCACCCAGAGACTTGTGGCAACAGCTGTTTTGAAGATTGGAGAGGAGTATCTTTCAACCACATGCAGTGCACTCAAAATCCTGTGAAAAGAAGTCCATCAGCACCCTCATGATGATGTGTTTCCTACTTGCAGATCATGGCTTTTATTAACTTATTATTTATTTATATAGATTTTTGAGGTAGGGTCTCACTCAACCCAGGCTGACCTGTAATGCACTATGTAGTTTCAGGGTGGCCTTGAACTCACATCCATCCACCTACCTCTGCCTCCCCAGTGCTGAGATTGAATGCATGCTCCATCATGCCTGGCTGAGGTCATGGCTTTTAGATAATGGCAACGCCCTCAAGCAAGTGTGGTGCTCTGTCAAAGTGACAATGTAAGGTGGGAAAATCTAGTACATAAAAGTGGGTGTGTGTTAACGTTATAGCTGTGATCTTGCACACATGCGCGCGCACACACACACACACACACACACACACAGAGGCACAGGCACGCATGTCACACACATGAAAAAAAGCAGTGGAAAGAAATACTTAAAAATTGCTCTGAGTGGTTATCTATGTGGTTGGTGTATAGATTTTTTTCTTTATGTTTTCCATATTTCTAAATACTTGCAATATACCATAATAGTTTATTATAAAGAGTCATGTAAGTGAATAAAGGATCTTTATCTTGTATATGCAGATAGCATCTAATTTAAGAATAAAAAATGATAACAAAAGAATCTCTGGGGCTGGGAAAATAGCTTCATTAGTAATGTGCTGTGGGACATGGCAGCAAGCACTTATAATCTCAGTGCTAGGGAGATGGAGACAGGAGGGTCCCTGGAGCTCACTGGCAACCCTACTTGGTGAGCTCCAGGCCAATGAGACATCCAGTCTCAACAATATATAAACATACATATAATATATATATATATATATAATTTTATATATTATATGATTATCATAAATAATATATATGATATATAACATATATATGTATGTGTGTGTGTGTGTATGTATGTATGTAATTTAATTCTCAGATGATCAAATGAGGCATCTGAGAATAAAGTTAACTCTGAAACCCTTCTGGCACAGCGATTGACATGCCCTTCCTGGTTTTACAAGACACTGGCCATTTGCTTTATGCCTTTAGTTCTACTTGTCAAAGCAAAAGTTGCATTTAAAAGCTAAGTTTTAGCTGGGCCTGATGGTGTAGGCCTATTATTTCAATTGCTCAGGAGGCTGGAGCAGAAGGATAAAGAGTTCAAGGCCAGCTTAGGAAATTTAGTGAAATCCTATCTCAAAATACAAAAGTCAAGAGGGCTGCAAAGATGGTTCAGCCGTTCAGGTGCCTGTCTGTGAAGCCTAGTGACCTGGGTTTGATTCCCCACGTACCCATGTACAGCCACTTGCACAAAGTGGAGCATGCATCTGGAGTTCGTTTGCAATGGCTGGAGGCCCTTGTGCAGCCATCCTTTCTGTCTCTCTTCTTTCTATTTCTCTGCTTGCAGTAAATAAAAATATATTTTGAGTCAAAAGAGAACTGGGGATATAGTTCAGTCCTTCCCAGCATGGCATGGGGGCCTAGGTTCCATCCTTGGAAGTGTTGAAAAAAAGAAAGAAAGAAAAGTTTTGGGTAACATCTAAGAGTTAAAAAGTATTCTGTAAGTATTTAGATATCTAGCATGCTACTGCCACTTTTTAATATTTTTGTAATGTGGTTTACAATTTGTAAATTAATACACTGGTACTGAATCCTGGCTATTATTACAATGTTGTTTCCAAAAGTGGAGAAAACCATCTGCAACAGCACATAACCAGCTGGGGTCTAGGCACATGGAGCAGGCCTTCCTGGGAGCTGCCTTGAGTCTAGAAGCAGCAGCCCTTGCCTCAGAAGTCAGTGATATTTTCAGCTTCCTCCAGATAAGGATGCTGTCATGTTGGGTGTGGGACATGTAGGCCCTTACCGGAACGACCACATGGCCTGAGTCAGTATGTAAATGGTACCACAGGCAGACTGGGGTGACCTGAAAGTCAAGGCAAGGACTTGCAATCAAAGGACCACAGAACAAGGGAGGAACTTCTGCAGTATGTTAGATTTTAATCATATGAAGGGTGACACAAGAATTAGTGTCTTGGCATCGTGACTGTGGCATCTGCTCTCACCTCCCTCACAAGGTCAGTGACCAAAAGGCAGACAGGTGTGGTCCTGTTACGCGGATTCCGGTTCTACCACTGTACCCATTTTCTTTACTTCATTTCCTCCTCCTCTGAAAAAGTGCGCTAATACCACTTAGCAAAAATATAGTGGAAACTAGTGTTAACAGGTGTAAGTGCCAGGAAAGACAGCAGCAAGTAACTAGTAGTTACTCAATAAAATGACATTATCTCCATGGAAACAGCAGGTCTGTGTGGCAAGGGCTTCACCTCACCCCATCCCTTCTCCAACAGGGGTGTGGAGAACTCATAGTAAGATACTGTGAAATGACACTTTGCAAAGGTTAGTATTCCACATACAAGTGTGGAGCACTATTAGGGTGAGCAATCTGAATGCTTAGAAGTCTGTGTAACAATTATAAAGGGCTCAGTTACTGGGGTGTTTGGTCTCAGGACAAATCACTACAGTGGGTAAGACTACAGTAGACAGGATTGCCACCCCCAAAATTACTTCTTTAGTATGTTTTGAGCTGACTGAAATATTGCAGTCACTAGAATAGCTTAGAACAGCTAGTTTGTGACAGAATTCTACAAAGGAAATCTTCACCGCTCAAGTACAGATGCACCCTTAGGTAGGACAGGGTTACCTCTGGAAAAATTCTCCAGATATGGAAAGTATTTCTTGTACCTAACCTAGTGAAAATCTTAGCTCAGCCTAGCGGCCCTCAAGTGGATTCAATGCATTTATATTAACCTACAGTTGGGCCAAGTCATCTAATACGAGCTTGTGTCATAATGAAGGGTGGAATATCAGTTTATTAATTACTGAAAGTGAAAACTCATGATTGCTTGATATGCTTTCACTAACAACTCCTGTTCTCTATTCCAGACAGATTTTCCCCCGCATAATGACAACCTTAGCAAAGGGGGGGGGGGTTCATGCTGGCTGTGGAGGCAGCACCATCTGAATTTCAAGGTCAGTTTTCAGCTACATAGCAAGTTCCAAGCTGGGCTATGTGAGACTCTGCCTTCACCCCTCCAAAGATATCCTTTCTTCACCCTACAATTTCTCCTTTCATCTGTGCTTCTATTATCTCTCCCCAGAACCTCCAAAGAGGAAAGATACTATGAAAGTATCAATTATCCGACCCTTCTCAGAGCCTTATATTTTGAACATAATAAAATATGGTATTGTTCTCTGTCATTGTGTTTTTACTTTTAAAAAATTATTTATTTACGAGAGAGAGAGAGAGAGAGAGAGAGAGAGGAAGGAAAAGAGAGAAGCTGGGCGTGGTGGTGCACACCTTTAATCCCAGCACTCGGGAGGCAGAGGTAGGAGGATTGCCATGAGTTCAAGGCCACCCTGAGAAGACAGAGTTAATTCCAGGTCAGCCTGGACCAGAGTGAGACACTACCTCGAAAAAGCAAAAAAAAAAAAAAAAAAAAAAAAAAAAAAGGAAAAGAGAGAGAAAATATGGGCGCTGCTGCAAATGAGCTCTAGGTGGGTACTGGAGAATTGAACCCTGGCCATAAGGATTTGCAAGTAAGCGTCTTTAAAGGCTGAGCCATATCTCCAGCCCTGTCATTGTGTTTTAATGTAATTTAATCCATTACTCTAGCTAATCAACCTAGAAGAGGGTAAGGAAGTATTTCCCTCGTGTATAGGGGCATATAAGCTGATTAAACATTCGTCAGTGGCAACCACAGTCAATCTGAAATTTCCTACAGTTCAGTTGAGAGACGCACCCTCAGCTCACCCAGCAGCTCCTGACAAAACTGTTCAGCTCAACTCAGGCAGACACCCTCCCGGATGCCTCGTGCCTGGGCGGGCTGAGAGTGTGGAGTCCCAGTTCCTTCAGAAGATGTGCTTGGTCCGCAGGCGGCAGGGCCCAAGGTTAAGCAGACAAAAGCAGATTATCAACCCCACTCCCCAACAGATCAATCCATTCCCGCCCACCGCGCCAGGCGGCGGGGGCTAATCGATTCCTCAGGATGTTTTGCAAACCCGCAGCAACCTGGTAATCCAACTGTGGGGTGCAGGACAGTGGGGGGGTGGGGGGGAGTCAGGGCTGACCAGGGTGGCTCCCTCGTGCGCAGCGAAGCGGGATCGTGCCGCGGATGGCGTCCGGGGCGGCGTGGGGCGCGCCCGGCGAGTCGCAGCTTGCAGCAGGCGCGGGAGATGCTCGGCGTCCCGGGCAGGCGCCGCGAGCTGGCACCACGGGACCCCGGAGCCCAGCCCGGGGGCGCGCAGGAGGCGGGGCGGGGCGAGGGGCGTGGCTCCGACGAGGCGCGCCTCCCATTGGCTGCCCGGTGCCACCCCACACCTCAGCCTTATATTCAGCGGCGGCGCCGGCCCCGGAGCCGTTCAACGCGCCCCCGCCACCGCGTCCTCCTTGCTCGCTCGCCCGCACGCCCGCCATGGCCTCCGTAAAGCAGCTCGAGGGGAGGTGGCGCCTGGTGGAAAGCCAAGGCTTTGAAGAGTACATGAAGGAGCTGGGTGAGTCTCCTCGCCGCCTGTGCGGACACGTGGCCCCGGGGCTCCCGTCCGCCCGCTGGGCTCCGGGCTGCGGAGATGCTGGCTCCCTTCCGCCCTCCTTCCCGCGACCCCGCCATGCGGCCCTGGGGAGGGATGCGGCGCTGGGTACCACGCGGCCGGCCGCACGCACAGCCCAGCCCTTGCGCCTCCCGCGCCCGAATCCGGAGGCGGTGGTTCTAGTGGTCCACCTGACTACGGCCTCCTTCCTGCCCCTCCCCCCCGCGGCGGTCCCCGCGTGGCATTAGGTCCTGTCAGGCTCCAAGCCACACTTACGTGGATCCCCTCGAGATGCCCCTTAACTTTCCCTTTTTCTTGCCTCCTGCCTCCCCTGTCTCGTCGTGGTAGCACCCATTCCCCCCTCCCACCCTGCGGCATCTTTTGTTCCTCGATGGCGCGCGCGAGGCCCCCTCCCTCTTCCCCGCGGGGACACCTGGCGGCGGGGCGCGGTCCCCGTGAAAGCCCGCCGAGGGCTGTGAATGGGGGATGCCTCCGTGCGGTCTGGGCTGCATCTCTCTGCTGAGCATCTCTCCTTGCTTAACCTGAGCCAGGCCCTGATAGTTGGCACATGTCCTTCGGGAGCACCCTCTGCCCAGGCGTGGCACTGGCTGCGCTGACCTGCTGCTGGCGCTGCCCATCTGGGACGCCGCCGCAGTGGGCAGCTGGTGGCCTGTGGGTGGAGCGTGGAGACGCTCACTGTGCCTGGGGGTGGCCCTTGCTGCTGTTCTGTCTTCTGACTCTGGAGGGTGAGGGGCAAGCAGACAGTGGGCTTGGTTTTAGAAACCCATAATCAAAAACGGCTGGCTTGTGGCTGCTAACTGCTACAAGACGGGTGTGGCCTTGCTGCAGACACTCAGCTTTCCGAGAGAGCATGAGCCTCCAGCAGGGTTCACATTCTCACTGAAATTCATGCTTTCTTTACTATTGCTGCCCTACCCTGATCTCGTGATAGGTTGTCTGCTGGTAAATGCACCGGGCAGACAGCAAACAAAAACGGACCTTTGTCACAGGTCACTAGGAAGTGAGATGGAGTTAGCAGAACAGGGTGCCTCTTAATTAGTTGTCAGGAATCTTCTGTGTGCCGGACTCAGAAAGCAGTGGTTGGCAGGAGCTGGCGTATAGAAAGAGCTCAGTTCCTGAGTATGCAAATTTGAATCCCCTTTCTTCACTTGCTTTAAAAATTTTTCAAGTCCAGTCGTGGTGGCGCACGCCTTTAATCCCAGCACTCACAGAGGTAGGAGGAGGATCACCGTGAGTTCCAGGCCACCCTGAGAATACATAGTGAATTCTAGGTCAGCCTTGGCTAGAGCCAGACCCTACCTCGAAAAACAAAACAAAAATTTGAAACAAAGTATTGTGCAGTTTAAGCTGACTTTGAACTCTTGTCCTTTTGCCTGCGCCTTCTGAAGTGTGCATCATCATAATGCTCTCCTTTCAACTATACCCTGAGTGCTAGGATCACTGATGTTCATCACCACACCCAATTTTATGCTATTTTGGGGACTGAACCCAGAGTTTCATGAATGCTAGGCAAGCACCCTACCAACTGAACTATACCCCCGATCCCAAGGAGTAAGTTCTTCTCTGATCTGAAGGTCAGTGTAGCAGAGTGGCCAAAAAGTTGCACTTTGGAGGGAGGTGGTCAGCACCATTAGTTCCCTGTGACAAAACTTCCTCCCTGAAAGAGCTGGCCTCACTCTCTCATCTGTCCATGAAGACAGTGGTAATCCCTGCCTTGCTGAGGATAATTGCGGGGTTTACATGAATCGTGTATGCAAATTATATCCAGCACAATATGTGCATGTACGGAACTAAGTGTTGGATTATTGCTCTTATTATGTAAATTATAACTGATCTTCATGGTATTTAACATTCTACAGGAGTGGGCCTCGCTCTGCGGAAAATGGGTGCGATGGCCAAACCAGACTGCATCATAACCTGTGATGGCAATAACCTCTCCATCAAAACTGAGAGCACTTTGAAAACAACACAGCTGAACTGCACCCTGGGAGAGAAATTTGAAGAAACCACAGCTGATGGCAGAAAGACTCAGGTCAGCCATGCCATAAACGTCTAGAATGACAACTTATATTAACTGTTTTACTTACTTACTGTGAAGAAAGTGGCAAAGTCATGAATTGAATTTTGATAGATTAGTAAAATTTTGATATATTACTAAAAGTCCCAATGAGTACTTTTCTGAGCTCCTAGATTGAAAAACACGTACTATATTTTGAATCAAGTCCATATGGTGGATGAAGAAGACCTGGGAAAGAGAAGATTTTTTAAAAGTTAAGTAGTTTTAAGCCATGGGAACTAGTGTTCTGGAAGCTGGAAAGGGTTCTTTGTTTTCGCAGACGGTCTGCACCTTCACCGATGGCGCTTTGGTCCAGCACCAGGAGTGGGACGGGAAGGAGAGCACGATCACCAGAAAGCTGAAGGACGGGAAGCTAGTGGTGGTGAGTGTCCAGCTGCCCGCACGCCATTGGTCTGACTCTTGCTCAGCTCTCTATGTGTCCTGTGTCACTGATTGCGAATAGCAGCACTAAATTTGGGAAGAAAAAAATGTCAAGTAATTTGAATCCGAGGATACTCATTCCAAAGACAGCTGCTGAGGGGATAAAGAAGTGATGTGATTCACACAGGTGTCGCTGGGGTTGGCTTTCCTTATTCTGTGGCTGCATCACTGTGTGATCTTGGCAGGCCAACAAGCAGCCCTCCTGTGCATATGTCTTTCTATTGCTTTAAAGGGAACAATAATACTGCTAAGACCAAATAAATAAGTTAGATATTATCATCATTGCCTGCATTTGCCGTAAAGCATTTGTACATATAGACAAAACAATAGGTTCCAGCTTCTTCTGATTCCAGGAACTCTAAAACATGGTTTTCTCCTTCTGTCAAGTACAGTGAAGATTTTGTGGAATTCTGACCCTAGCATGACCTGTGCCCTGGAATGTATGGTTAGCCTAACTTTCTGTCTCTCTTCTAGGATTGTGTCATGAACAATGTCACCTGTACCCGAGTCTATGAAAAAGTTGAATAAGGATTCAGTCATCACCCTGGACAGGAATTAGCTCTGAGAATGAATAAGCTCAGTTCAATGAGCAGAGAGCAGACCTCCACGCTGCTGCTTTTCTTCCGTTTTGTTTTTCATTACTGTGTTCAGTTATCTTTATCACAAGCATTTTACACGCAACCATTTCAAAGTGTTGGTTGAAGTAGGATCATCCTTTGGTTAGTAAATAAATGTGTTTGTGCTAATCCATGGTGTGTATGTTCTTTACCTTGACCGGAAATCAGTGACACACTTGAACAGCTAGGAACTGAACAAGATCGGGTAGTCTCAAGGATGCCACAGTGGGTCTACATACCTAGTGACTGATTTTATAAGTGAGCAACTTTCGCAGTGAATACACCCCCAATTGTTTCAGCTTGCTGTATACTATCTGAACTTTGTATTGACTCAAGCATTTTGAATTTGTAGTAGAGACTATCCTCATTAAAAGGTAGCTAGGTAAGTTTTCTAATGTAAAGATATGAACCAAAGTTAAGTATGTTATTGACTAAAGCATACTTCTTAGATGGTGTGATTATAACTATTGTTCAGGAATTCTGCAAGCAAAAATTCATTTAGAGAACAATATCATTGAGGATCTACCATGTGCTGAAAATGGTGCTAGAGGTTAAGGAACATCTGAAAACAGTGGCCAAGTGTAAGGCATTACTCCCAGACTTAGAAGAATAGAATGCTCATTATCAAATGTTAAACAGCTGTCATACTTCCCATATTTATGCAGGCACTCATAATATACTAGAATTCTGGGAAAGCTGTGTTCATTTCTCAGGCCCCAGTACAATTATTCACAAGTCACATTTGAGAAATAGGCTTTAGGTACTGAGCTTTATGTACATGGTCTCCAGACTAACATTTGAGAAGGGTGGCACTGTTATCTGTATTCTGCAAATACAATGGGTATTTGACTGGACAACTTGCTCAAGGACACAGGAAGTAGCAGAGCTGGCTTGTGAAACTTGTCATGTCCACTCAATGTATTTAGTCACTTCATAGCGCTGCCTCTTGCCAGCATGTACAGAGACTTTTGAGTCCAAAGTCCCTAAGGGCATTGACATTTTTTTATGATCATGGAAATGTGCTGGCCTGTCTGCTGGTAAGAGTTTCTCAAGGATTATCCAAGGTTAGTCACACCTGTAGTTCCTGAGTTGGAGAGACTGGACCATGGTGAGACCTTGTTACAAACAATACAGCTAGCAGGCAGTACAAGAGTGGTGTCTCCTTGATCCCTTAGTCCTGGGTTGTCCAATATGGAGCCTGGGGTGCTGTGAAGCACTTGAAATGTGATAATCTGAGTTGAGAGGTACACGGGTGATTTTTATGAACTTGGTATGAAAATCAGTGCTGGAAAGATGGCTTTGTGGTTAAGGCATTTGCCTGTGAAGCCCAAGGATACAAGTTCAACTCCTTAGAATCCACTTAAATGAGATACACAAAGTGACATATGTGTACAAGGTGGTGCATGCATCTGGAGTTTGTTTGCAGTTGCTAGAGGCGCTGGCACACCAATTCTCTGTCCCTTGTACTCACACACACACACACACACACACACACACACACAAATGGTATAAAAAGCAGACTAAATGATTTTTTGGGGGTGGTGTGTGGTTTATGAAGCTGGATCTCACTATGGAATTTATAATCTTGCCTCAGCCTCTGGATTGCTGGGATTGCAGATATATTGTATCATACATGGCTCATATCATTAAATTGCTCTTCTGTACTTTCTGTTTTGGTCTCCATGCCTGCATTCCTCTTTCATCCCCACCCCCTTTGCTTCTGATAACTGGACATTTATTTGCCATTCTCCTTGACCCAAACAAGACCAAGTACTTGAAGTATTTTTCTAATTCTCATAGACCTCCTTGATGCTGTGTGTGAACTGGTTTTTCTGTGTGATGTAGATGAGAAAAGTAAGGTGCAGAGCCTAGAAGAATATTCCCAAGCTACTCAGCAAGTGTGAGTCAGCATGAACAGGGCAGCAGTTCATCTTTCCACATAGCTTCTACTACCAGTCCCCAGGCACAGCACCTATACCGATTTGTTTATGGCTGTGGAATGCCAACCAATGGATGGGATCTGCTGGCATTTCAGTGAAAGAACTTTGAGTTGATTGTTACAAGCACCATAGCATTCTTAGTAGCCTAAGATCATGGCTACAAAATGCCCATGGCACTCACCATTCTACACCAAAGACCGAGTATATTTCCAGATGTCCTCTAAGGTACTGTGTACCAAACTGAAAATCACAGGAAGAGAAAGTATTTCCCAATTATATGTTACGCAGTGTCAATTAAACTCTAGCTCTATCTATCCCTCCACAATTGACTCCTCATCAGAAAACCAATTGCTTCATTGATGACTTCTTCCATTTAACTTAGGGCATGCTGCAATATATAGGTTTAATTCTGCAGTACACAGGATCTCCTGGAGATGCAATTCTACCTCAGGTCCATCGCTTCTACTCCTTCCCTCCCTTTTGGCCTTCACTTCTTTCTTTCATGTTAGTTATTGATTGACTTATTTATTAGTTTTCTATTTTATTGTTGTTGAAGCTGGGGATTGAACCTGGGGCCTTGCATATACTAGTTTTCTGCTACATATCCCTAACACCAGATGTCCTGTTTTCTTACCTAAGTTCCAGTACTTTGTTGATTATAATATGAATGTACGTAGGGATGTCTCATTTCAAAGTAGTTGTACCTTTCCAAAATACAATGTTCTAATCTAAGTGTTTGGCCTTTGGAGGTAGACAGTTTTAGGACCAACCCTTGTTGTTTACCCATTAGTAATCCTGTGGCTTAAAGCAAATGACATGCTATTGGACTCCTGGTTCTATTTGGTGTCAAAGTATATGAGTGGCTGACTCACAGGATGAATGTGTTAACTGCAGAGGATCTAGAATGTGGAAAAGGCTCATAGCCCCACCAGCACTGCCCAATAGAACATTCTGTGGTGGGTGAGGGATATCTTCTGTAATACATGCTCCTGATTATAGAAACCACTTGCTACACATGAACACTTGACATGTGATGGACATAAATGAATGGAGCAGTTTTCAGTTTCATTTAATTTTAAGTAAAGTGCAAAGTTAAACACCTACATGTCTTTAGCAACTGCTACTATTAACAGCATGGGATGCTAGCTTAATGTTTTATGGAATTCCTTATTTTAAACCCACTTCTATTGCAGTAGTCTCTATACCAATCTATAGGAATGCCACTTTTCCAGTTCCTAGGCAAGGTACTTTGGACTAATCTTGGATTTCTATCACCCCCACCTTTTCTTACTAACAATTCAATTCATGAACTATTTCAGTTTGCCTTCAGAATAACTTTAAGATTCAAGTCCTTCACACCTCTCCACACGTGTGACCCTGG
Source organism: Jaculus jaculus (assembly GCF_020740685.1). Lineage (NCBI taxonomy): Eukaryota > Metazoa > Chordata > Mammalia > Rodentia > Dipodidae > Jaculus > Jaculus jaculus. Next base: position 152,041,085 of record NC_059103.1, read on the forward strand.
ATCAAATCCTGCAGCCATGTCTTCCCCTCTCTGCCTGTTTATGGCGTGATCCTCACAGAGTTATCATTTGAAAAATAGGTCACAAACAGGAATGTTTACCGACTTACAATAGCCATCTCAAGTTGAGAATATTGTAAGTCAAAAATTCACCAGAGCTACAGACCCCACAGACAGCCCCACCTCGACTGCCAAGTGTCACTTGCTTCTCCGTGGATCACATGACTGACAAGGAGTAGCAGCTTGCTGCTCTGCCTAGCATCATGCAAGAGGATCCCACCACAGAGGCTCAGTGGGGAAAACATCAAAATTCTGAATGTGAAATATGATTTCTCCTGAAGGCATATGGTTTTCACCCCATCATGAAGTTAAAAAAAAAATAATAAGGGAAGGCATCATAAGCACAGGGACAACTGTACGTCACTTCCCTATTGAAAATGCTCCACCAACTTTTGATTTCAGTTAGGGGCAGAAGCAGAGGTCCTTACAGAGTCCTATCTGATTGGCTGTCTCTCAACTTCCTAAAGCCTGCTCATGATTTCACCCTCTGCCACTCACCTATCAACCCCCACTCCAACCACACTGGAGATCCCGGTATGCTTCTCTCTCTGGGCCTTTGTCCCTTTATTGCCTCTGCCTGGATCAGCCTTCCTCTGGAATCCACAGCCTAGGCTTTCTCACTTCCTCTGGGTTTCTTCTCAAATGTCACCCTAACAGGGCATCATTCCCAGACCACACTGCATATAATTGCTACCAATACTTGCCTTGATTCTGAATTCCCCTCACTGCCCTATTTTCCCCCAAGCTCCTTCTTTATTACCTACTTGTACTGCCTCACTCTATATTTACTGAGTTAGTTTTCAAATTGTTTTTATTTATTATCCATCCCCTCCACTGGAAAGTAACTTCCACGCAGAGAAAGAACTGTTCTACAGCACTCTAACACCCAACTAGGTGAGAACCCAGCATTGAGAAGGTAACACAATGCATTTTTGCGGATTGAACAAATTCATTTATGGCCTATTTAACAGATTTCAATATTATATGTAACCCATTATGACATTTTAATAAATTTTTTAATCATATTTTAATCAGATCATTTACTTACTCTAGAAGCCATGGCTTTGTGACTGTGGGACAGGAATATTTGAATTATGAACTGAGAAATCTGGCCTTGTTACTAAGCTGGTGTGTCATGGGGTGCTCTGTGTCACCAGCTGGAAACGTGCTGTCTAACTTGGATCTTGTGTGAGCTGAGCACTGTGCTAAGAGGCAAAGTCTGTCCAGCTGAGTGGGATCTGGACTGTCTGCAGAATGTGGTGAGGATTAGACATGATTTACTACAAGAAAGCTGACTTCACATCCATGACACCCTCCAAAGAGAAATGTACAGGAAATGATGTAACATTTTTTTTCTCCCCTCTTTTATTAACTTTTTAAGATCATGATATTTCATTCTGGCACTTCCTATAGGTATATAATTATACTGTATGCATATGCTTCGTGCATACCATATGCATGTATGAATATGGTCATATGCACCTCCGTTACTCTTTCCTGTGCCCCTTGTGCTAGTGCCCTCTGTCTCCTAACTTGCCTCTCTTCCTTTGGTGTCTATCCTTAAATCTATCTGCCACATAGCAAGCATGCCATATTGCTCTTTCTTTTGCACTCCCATTACTTTCTCCTGTTCTCTTATCTCTCCTTCCTTTGGAGCTCTTTGAGTGTCTTATTTTTTCATGTTATAAATTTATATGTATGTAAACCTGCATATGTATACATATATTTATTTGAATTCTACATTCTACAGGAGAGAAAATGTGGTTTTTGCCTATCATTATCTGGCTTGTTTCACATAGCATAACATTCTCCAGTCTCATCCATTTTTCTACATAGTGGATTTTATCCTTGAGTTCTAAACACCCTGTGTGAATGTAGATATGAGTGCTTATGAATGAATAGCTATGATGAATCAGGACTATGAGGTCCTTATATCTAAGATGTTATTATATGTTCCATCCAGCAGTGGTTATATCTCATTAATTGTTAACATATTTTCTTGAGTTGCATTGCCGTCAGTTGTGTTTGCAATGAGTTTGCAATTGCACTGTGACTGTAAAACAATAAAATTTATCTTTTTAACACCTGGATTTTACAACTGTCAAATCAACTTAGGCTGTTGCTCAATTCTTGCTGCTTTTAAAACAATGATTAATAATGCCCATAGTATTTTAAGTTCACTTTAAGTTGTTAAGAATAATCATAGCATTTTCCTGAGTTCATGGACTCATTTGTTTTACAGTATCGATCTCAGAATTGGCTGTTGCTAGGAGCCTACTGTGTGATATGGGTGAGAAGAACTGACTTGGAAGTTGAGGAACTGGTTTAGAAAGCTGAATGACACATAATTAGCAGGGTTGTGAAAAGCAGGATGGTATGACTTGCCACTGGTCACATCATGACTGGAAAATAACTGGAGTCTCATGACATTTAGTTTGTCAGGCTCTGTCACAAGATCACATGTGAGCATTTACCTACAATCCAGTCTTCTCCTCCTCCCACAATACATACTTTGAAAATATCTGAAAAGAGGACAACAACGTTGGGAAGGAACATTCTTTCCAGGTGTGGCTACATGACACTGGGAACAAGACAGAAGGCATTGGTCCTTACTCCCAGAGTTGAAACAAAACTGAGGAGATTCACACAAGTAATCCCTAGAAAGGAGCAAACCCAAATCGAGTGATACAGAGGGGGAAGGATGGGAATGACATTGTAGGTGATCAGGCAAGGTTCTTGAAGGAGGTTATCTTTAAGCCAGCCCTGAGTGATGCTCAGAGGTGAACATCTGGGTCCAGCATGTTCTAGACAGAGAGAGGAGCAACTACAGAAGCCAGGTATGGGAATGGAGATCCATTGAGTGCAGAAGCTTATTGAAATAGAAACCATGTTGTGGACCAATGTGAAGTCTAGACTGGGGCAGGGGACAGAGCATATGGGACTCTGCAGCTGTTCGAAAGCGACTTGGGTGAATCTAAGCATCAAAGGAAACCACAGAGGGTCTCTAGTAGGAGATGGCAGGTGTCTGTTTAGAAAAGATACTCTGGTTTCACTTTCAGAGATACAAATGGGAAGCATATTAGAATAACTCTTACCATGGACCATTGAAAGCAATGGGAAAACAGTTTTTAAAATTGTTTTAAAATACTAACAGGCTAGTAACATTGTGCGCTCTTACTGGACTCAGTTCTGAGAATTCAGAGCAGCAAACCGAACAGCCTGAGCTGGCTCTGTACTGGACACTCATTTGTGGAGGCGGACATGGCCCAGAAGCTAAGCAGTGCTTTCTGCAACACAGGAAACAACTGGGCCTTTGATGGCTCACGGGCAGCCCTCATCCTCTACCAATGCCTCACAGAAAGATCCCTTAGTGGGAGAAAATTTAGTTATGATAATGCCCATTGCATGCTGTTTGCACTAGCAGAGAATTAGAAAACATAACTTTCTAGAAATAAGGAGCTTGTTACATAATCATATGTCCATATAATAAAATACTAGCAGGCATTATAAAAAGACTAACAGTAGCTTCCACAGGCCCATAATACATTGTAAAGTGAAAACAGACTTGCCTATATCGTATACATTATTGTACTGTTTATGCAGTGATATAGGCATATATGTAGAAGACTACAGAATAATGTTGATATTATCTCTTGGCATTGGGTGATGTTCAACTTCTTGCTTTCTTATCTGGTATAAGAAACATGCAAAAAATATGTCAGTGCAAATACCTTTATTCATATGTTTAATGATGAACTTATAGTACTATGAAATACTACAGAAAAGTACAAAAAATGACATAAATAATTCTGTATATCCCATGTCAATGGGGCATGCATATTAATATTTTACTGTGATACACTGAATATTTCTTTAAATATTTACATATATATGTACACACATGGACTCATTAACATTATTCCATTGAAAGTACTTGTTTTAAATTCAAATAAATCTATAGATTCATATTGTGTCTTAATAATACTTAATTTTATACCAGTTTATAATTTATAATATAATCAATTTCCTATTAATAAGTCTTGGAGATTTTGAAATAGATTCAGAATTATTAACTGGCTTAATAAACATTCTTACACATTGATGCAATAAAATTACTCTAAGACATTTGGAAATAATTAGCTTCATTTAGAGCCCTGAAAGACTTACGTGGCTTGCCTTGCAACACACTTTGTGTATACCTTGCCTGTAGATAAACCTGACCTCTCTAGTTTGAATGCAGCAGGCACCTGCTTAAGGAATGTTCTATCCCACAAATTGTTTTCCCCCAATAAGCACTTTAATCACTCTCACAGGGAATATATTTTGTCCTTTTTCCATTAAATATCTAAGGGAGGAATTTGTTCGAATACTAGCCTAGTGGAAACAGTTAAAAGAGCAAGATTTTATTTATTACAGGCTTTTTTAATATTCTCGTTGGTTTAGTTTTTTATAAAGCCTTGCATTTGTTTGTATACAATCCAGGACCCTTTCTCCTCATTGTCCTGCATGCCTGGCCCTACCAGGCTATGTATAGCTGGTATTATACCCGTGTGTGAAGCCCACTGAGGTCCTAGTACGTGGTTTGATTCTTGTTTTCCTGCTTCTTGGTTCATGGATTTTTTTTTTTTCTAACTAGGTCATTCCTATGAGAAATACAAGGGAGAAAAACCCTAAAGATGTGTTTCAGTTTCAAACTAGTAGCAAGGAAGCTGACATTCACACAGAAGTTACATTTAAGAACAAAGACTTCTTTCATGACCGAGAGCTGGCTTGATAGAAGTTTTTAGCAAGTGAGAGAGCCAAATACAGAAACGAAGCTTGCTGACTCAGTCTATTGCACTAACCATAAAATTGAGCTTCCTCCCTTAACTACACAGAAAGGAAACACAGGGAATAAAAAATGCCATCCTTTCTGAAACAGGCCAACTTTTGGGAACTGGCCATTTCTGGAGGCTGCCTTATAAAACGCACTATTTTATGAGATGGGTGCCACACCCAGACACTTTAGAGAGATCATGATGACAAAAATGAGGTAACCTCAAAACTTCCTAGTTTTATGTGGAAATAATTCAGCATGTCAATGAAAGGTTCTTATGAGAGGCTAAACACTTTCTTATCTTTTAAAGACTCCTTGCTTAATTTATCCTAATCCTCATGTCAAAGAATGGCCCTAAATAAATGGAAGAACATTTTTACTAACCTGGCAAATATAATAAGCAGCCATCTCTGCATACTTAAATAATATTTCTTGGTCAGCATCAGGCTCTGTGCACCTTTCTATGTCTTCCTAAAGCCTTCCATACTTGAAAGTCTTTGCTTTCTATTTTTATTAGTGTTTTTAATTATACAAAAAATAGGCTTTGTTAGGAATGACAATTTCATATATATTTGTATTGTACATTGATCATATCCATCTCTCATTACCTTTCTTATTCTCTATTTCTCACCTGGCCTCCTTCTTCCTCCAAGATCATCCCCTTTTCGTTTCCATCTCTTGCTCTCTCTCTTTTTTAAAATAAGTAAACTCCATCTATGAGAGAAAACATGCACTATTCATCTATCTGAGTCTGGCTTATTTCACTTAACATGATGACTCATTTTTTAAGTAACATGATTTTATTCTAGCATAATTTGATTTAATAGATTTAATTCTAATTTGATTTAATACATTCAGGTATAATCATCATAATGGACAAACACTCATATTTCCCTTTCCTTGAATAGGATTAATGCAGTTTTGTTTTGCATTTTAGAAAGTTAATGTAAGTTAGCATCATTAATCTGAAAATCTGCAATGCTCCAAAATCCAAAACTTTTGAATGCTATAAGTGGAAAATTCCACATCTGGCCAGCAATGAAAACAAAACATAAACATAGTAAAAATATTGCATAAAGTAACTGTTGCAGTCAGGTTCACATTGCTGGTAGAAATCACCCAACTAAGAACAGCTTGTGGGAAAAAGAGGCTTATTTTGGCTTACAGGCTCAAGGGGATGCTCCACGATGGCAGGGGAAAATGATGACATGAGCAGAGGGTGGACATCACCCCTGACCCACATATGGTGGATAATGGAAAGAGGAGAGTGTGCCAAACACTGGCAAGGGGAAACTGGCTATAATACCCATAAGCCCACCCTCAACAATACACTCCCTCCAGGAGATGTTAGTTCCCAAATCTATCAGCTGATAGGGGGTATTACACATTCAAACTAAAAGAATTAGTAATAACATTCATGAATTCATTTGGTAAACATAGTTTTTGAAAACAACTATGTTCCTGGTAGTATTCTGCTTTGAAAGTTTAGAAATTCATTAGATATTAAAATCGCTGATTTTTTTAAATAAGTTTTTGATCCTCTTTCCTTTCTTCCCACCTTTCCTCCCTCCCTTTTGTGGGGCTGGGCATGGAAACCAGGGTCTTACTCTTGCAGGGCAATATTCTTCCACCTAGTGTCATCCTAGCCACTTCCTTATTTTCTTAACTTATAAAAAAGTTGCATATATCTATTATGCTCAACATTATGTCTTGATCTATTCAGCCATTATGGAATAGATAAATCAAGCTAATTAACATATTAGCACCAAGTACTTATTGAGAAGGGGTGAGCATATATATTCATAGATTTATTTTTTCTTTTTCATATTTTTTAAATATGAAAACTACTTTTAAGGACATAGATATGCAGTTTTAAAAATGTCATTACTCCTAGCATTATAATAAAATAAGAACAATATAAACAAAAAGCAACAGCCAATATCAGTAGGCTAATGCAAAGCATTTCAGCATGGAGTCTGGCTTAGAAGCCTCCAGAGTCTTTTTTTAGTATGAAGGTAGTTTGGCACTGGCTTCTAAAACAGGCTTCCCTGAATCTCTTTATACATGGTAATATTGCCCAGACACACTGAAAAATTCCTGATACCCTTCTTTGCTTTTGATTATTAAGGGGATTTATCTGCCCATAGTGAAGCGTTTGCTAGATAGAATTCAGAGGCAATGAAACCAAAGCATATTTTGGATACTTTCTGCTCCAAATAATGATTGCAGTACTATACCAAAGGTAAACATATAAAAATATGCAACCTTTCTATAAATTTCAAAAATGAGGCATACACGAATAATATTACCTTTTATAGATCAAGAAGCAGAATCTGAAAAGCAATTTGTGGTGGGCTCTGTACCTGTGCATATAATCAGTAGTGCCTGGGATTCCTTCCACTCCATCCCTATCCATCCCATGCCCAAGATAGTAGACAACCAGAGATAGTCAGTTTCCTTGTGTCAGGCTAAGACAGCTCTGAGATGTGACTGAAACTCAAAATTCCCTCAAGATCCAGCTGAAGTTAACCTCTGCCTAACTGCTTGTGAGCACATCCAGCACCCATCTATCCCTTTTCCCTCTCCTGCTTGCTCTTCTCCCACCCCTGTCTCTTCAGAATGCTTCCTTTAGTAAATCACTTGCACAGAAATGCTTGCATCAGAGTGTGCTCCCAAGGCCTTGGAAACCTTGTAAGATAATAAAATGTTACTGGAGTTTGTTAGGGTCAAGCCTTGGCCTTGGCAGCCTTAACCAGCCAGGATCAGTCACCTCCATCAGCAGATCATTTAAAGAAACCAAATGTTCTCCCTCCTATACTCTCTGGAATATGCTTATTCTTGTCTTCATTGTGAAGGGCTCCATTCAGTATTCTCTGAAGGGCTGGCTTAGTACTCATATATTCATATAGCTGGCTTTTGTCATGAAAAGCCTGTTCTCCTTCTATTCTGAGGAATAATTTTGCTGGGTATAGTAGTTTGGATTGGCAGCCATCGTCTTTCAGTGTTTGAAATATTCCATTCCAAATCTTTCTATCTTTCAGAGTTTTCATTAACAAATTGGATTGCTATTCTGATGGACTTACCTCTGTAGGTGATGAGCTGTTTCTCTCTTGCAGCTTTTAGTTCTCTTCCTCTGCTATCTGTGTTTAGTGGTTTAATACTAATGAAATGTAGGGAATTTATTCTGGTCATGTCTATTTGGCATTCTGTACACCTCCTTTACCTGACAGGCTTCTCATTTGTAATGCTTGGAAAATTTTCTTCTATAATTTCATTGCACATATTTTCTATGCCCTTGATCTGAAGTTATTCTTTTTCTTGTATGCCCACATGTCAAACATTTGGTCTTCCTAGCTTGACCCTACAGGGAAGCTTCTACTTCTTTGGCTAAATGTAGTGGCCTTGTCCATTAGGAAGTCTTCTAAATGTCTGTGTTCATCCCCTTTAACCAATGCTGCTTTCATTCTTGGTGAGAGAATGTGGTGTTTTCCAGGAAGCAGCAAATATCAGAGTGATCCAAGGCCCATCAAAATGTCAAGAAAAGAAACTGGATTGCCTAGAATGTGACGAGTCATCTCTACCACACAGTCCAGGGACCAGGAAACATTTTGAGAAAGAAACAGGAGCCAAATAGTTTTTTTTTTTTTTTTTTTTTTTTTAAGGCAATCAGCCAGGAAAAAAAAAAAAGACTCAAGGAGAAGAAGATACTACCCTACCTGCCCTGGCAAAACTAAAACTCAGCATGCGATCCAGTCTCACCCAAGATGGCTACTAGAAATTCCTTAGCAGCAGTACCTCCTACTTCTTCCCCATTCTAGCAAACCTGGCTGGACTGGCCCCTCCTGGGTCAGCCCTTGAGACCACAAGCCAACCATGCCTGAGTCTTTTTAAATGTGATAATTCATAACTTCTCCTTAAATAAACTCAATAATTCATGATTTACTCTTCTCAAAGTCTGTTTTCTGAATTCTTTGTTAAAATAGACAAGAACCCTAAGGTTGGGGTTCATAGACCTGGGAGGACACCCCTAAGATCTCAAATCCTGATTCAATTGCAGAGGAAGCAGCAGAACAAATGAGTGCTTCTCTCATTGCTAGCCAGTGGACCTTCCTTTGGAAGTGGCAGTAGACACTGGGGATACTCGAAACTCATCAAAGCAGAAAATAAGAGGCTGTATAGAGCTCAACATTAAAAAAAGACTTATTAAATAACCTCCAAGGCTCAGGAGCTATTGTGGAAGAGGGGCAAAAATACTACAAGAGCCACAGGGTAGGAAGAAGTACAGTAAGACACTGTTCTTCCGACATGAACCAAATGGTGTAACAAATTACTGATGCCTGCCCCCTACCCCCGCGAAGGGCCCTCAGTGGAATGGGGTCAGAGAAGAAGAGACAAAAAAGGATAATCTGATGGGAATTTGATCAATTTACAGCATGTTCACATACTGAGGTTCTCAGTAAAATTATTTAAAAATAGAAACGTGGCTGAGGAGATTGCTTAGTGGTTAGAGACACTTGTTTGCAAAGGCTGATGGCCCAGGCTTGATTGGTTAGTATTCACTGGAAGCCAGATGCACAAAGTGGCCCATGTGCTTACAGTTTGTTTGCAGTGGCAATAGGTCCATTCTTTCTCTCCTCCCTCTATGCTTGCCAATAAATAAAAACATTTTTAAAAATTATATATCATAGAAACAAAGTGATAATAAAAAGCAAAGAGGGACTCTTATTCAATGTGGCCCTACTGGGAGAGGAACTGTGGTCCAAGGGCGTAACCCTTTCAGTCTATCTTCAGGGTTCTGGCCTGAGGTCTAATTTTAAACAGAGGGCGTAAGTAAGCATTCCTGATTGAGGTGTGGTCCTGCCCAGGATTTTCTCTGCTCTAGCAAGGTGGTCTAAAAACAGGTTAGAACTGTGTGAAATCTGTAGAAAAAGTACCCCTGCTACTTGACACCGGGTTTTAGCCTTTTCCTTCTTCTAGACTGGGATTCCTGGGGAAATTCTAATTTCTTTGAGTTCATTGTTTCAATTGTCTCTGTAGAATATCTTCATTCCTGTCAGGATGGTTCTATAGCCACAGTGTGGTCTGACTGTCAAGCAATGCCACAGTACATGCCGTACAGGAGGACTCCCCACCCCACCCTTCCTCAACCTCATCCTGGCTAGGTTGATGCATTGCACACAGCGGTTTTCCCTTAAGGCTGCACTTCCACAGCCAGCAGTGCATGGGAAGCCCTCAGAGTATATGAAATACATACATAACAGGACCTTAAGCCAAGGGGGGATTTGCTTTATGATAAATGAAGCACAGTGAAGAGAACCTGATGGCAAAGTGCCTGGCCATGGTGCAAACCAATGGACTTAAAAGCATCTAGCTTGATAGTGTGGAAAAATGCTTAGCTAGAAGGGAAAGCGGGGATTGCAGCATGGTCCATTGAGGTAAGACAAATAGCAGAAAGCATTGTTAGGCATGTTAGCTCCAGAGAGGAAGACTGGCCCCCAAAAGACACCAACGATGAGACATGAAGAACAATAGGGGTGACGTAGGAAGATGGTTCCAGGGTAAACGGCAGTTGCAAAGCCTGCCAGCTCAGGGTTCATTTCCCAAGTTACCCACATAAGCAAGATGCAAAATGTTGTACAGGTATCTGGTGTGTGTTTATGTTTCAAGACGCCCTGGAGGGGGACTGACTGAGGCCTTCATGACCCCCACAATGAATACCACAACCCCACTGAGGAGGGCCCCAGGGAAACAGGAGCAGAGATGAGGGGATAAAAGAGTATAACCTGGGCTGGAGAAATGGCTTAGCAGTTAAGGCACTTGTTTGCGAAGCCTAAGGACCCAGGTTCAATTCCCTAGAACTTATGTAAGCCAGATGCACAAGCTGGTGCCTGCATCTGGAGTTTGTTTGCAGTAGCTAGAGGCCCTGGCATGCCCATTCTCTCTCTCACTCAATAAATAATGAATGAATAAATAAGAGTTTTAGAAATATAACCTTTTATTTATAAAATAAAATAGAATTTAAATACAGAAGTCCTGAGAGTCCCTCCCTACACACCCACTCACACAAATAAAAAATTTAAAAGTAGGGAACATGGGATTAAAGGTAGGCAGCTCAAAGTCCTGTGTAAATGGTGGTGGACCATTGCTGGTGAAGATAGGGAATGACAGGGTCAGCTACTGGCCTCTGAAACAGCATATGGGGAACATCTGGTGATACTTATTCCAGAGAAAAATTTCAACTTTAGGAGTACTTATGCCTGTTCTTACTGAGAGTGAGTTATGGTGACTGGACCCCTGAAAATTAAAAAGGCAGGAAAGTCTGGCCTTAACTAGAAATCAAAGATGAGCTGACTTCTTATCTCTTGCCTAGTTCCCTAGACCTGTTTTGCCACAACCAGGACCCCTCCCTGGGAGGGAGGTCTTTCATAGGATTTAAGCATTGTACTTGGTCAAATTCAGCCTCCCTGGTGTCAGGGCTAACCTCTTCTTGAGACAGCCCCTAGCCCTAACCAAGCAGCTGTCCCTCACTACCATAAGGTCACAAATACCTTTGCAAAGGGAAGGCAGGCTCTCTGACCACTTGGGAATTTCCAGCTGTGGGCGAGCTTTTCCCCCTGCATAGGCCCAGTGCAGTTAGCCTAGGGCGAGGGGCCCCCTAGCCCTTACTCTCCACATGGGTTCTTTATCCCTATAACTCCCCACCTGATAGGAGCTCCTTGAGCTTTCTTTTCTCTTTTCTTTCCACAGCTTTGCCCAGGCTCTCCACATGGGAACTCTCGCCACGTGGGTGCCTTTCCTTGGCTCTGTACTTCCCTCAATAAATAAAATAATTTAATAATTATCCTTCTTAGTCTTTTTCTATTCAATTCTTTGGTTAAAATTAGAAATGAACCTATGATTTGGGGTTCAAGGGCTTTCCTGGGCCCCCAGCCCCCAATTACATGACATCTTGCACACACACTTAGAACAGACTGAATTCTGTGTAAAATGAGCGTCTAGGAAAAGCATGCCTACCCCATTCCTAGAAGTGCACATCCTGCAGGAGGCACAAGGAGGTTACATGGTCATGAGAGGGACAGGAAAAATACAGTCTCTATGCCTGCTCAGCCCATCCCCTGTCAACAGTTTGTTCCTATTCTATGCTTAGTCTAATTAAACTCTTGACTGCTGGGTCTACTATCGTGTCTTAGCTAAATTCTTCTCTTTCAGGAGCACAAAAATTGAGACTACTGTTGCAATCAAGACCAGAGGAAACTAGAGACCTCCCATTATCAGCATTAAGCAGCTGGGTAATTAATAGGAATGATACACAGGCTCAGGAGCCAGGGACAGCAATCAGAGCTGCCTGCTCATTCCTCCCATCACCTCCTCTTCCCTTTGGCTCTTAGTTCCTTAGCTTTGGTACATTGTCAGCACTTGGGAACTATGGATTTTCCTGCAGAGGCCATGCTTAGACTGTTAGAGGACTGGAAGGGATGAGAGACGTTGCATCTCACCAGGGCTGCCTACGCCATGTGTCAGTAAGAAACCCAGGTCTCTGAATGCAGATGAGGCAACTGAGGTGGAATTTACACTCTGGCTATCCATATGAAATGGGATCTGGTGGTGGTGGTGGAGTTCCTTGCCAATACACCAATATGCCAATGCACCAACAAGTTTTAGGTGCCCCAGATTCTTGTCTTATAAATTAAAAGAATCAAAATTCATAGACCAGAGGGTAAGGTTTAGAGAGACTTTTTTAGATTCATAAAAGGAAAGAGCAGAAAGTGCAAAGAGCTCTTGCTATGAGAAGGGCAAGGGTGGGAGCACCCATGCGGGAGTAAGGGCGGGAATGGCTTGGCGGGCAGAGGGGAGGGAAGTTCACCCAAACCCGAGGTTCAGGAGCCAGCTAAGAGACACTTTGTCCCCTGGTATGAATCTGTTTATAACCTTGTTGTGGTGGACTTCATCTTCAGGCTCAGACCACCCTGAGAGATAGGTGATTGGTCTGGGCTAGGGGCTGGCTCAGGAAGAGGGCAGCCATGACACCAAGTTCTGGAGACTGAGCTTGACCAATCACAATGTCAAGATTAGATTTCTCGGGAAAGGGGACCTCCTTCCCAGAAGGAGCTCAGTTTGTTTATGGAAAAACAGATCTAGGGAATTTCCTTAGGCAAGGTATAAGAAGTCAGATCATCCTTTGATATTTAGCAACGTGGAGATTGCAAGGGCAGACTTAAGGACATTCCTGCCTTCACTTTCCCGGGCCCAGTCAACCTGGCTGCTTCACTCAGAGGATCTGATGGGGACCTGAAATCACCTCCTTGCTTCCTCAGTTTTTTTTTTTTTTTTTTTTTTCTTCAGAGGAATCTGACTTTACTCACTTATCCAGAGCTACAAACAAAAGAAATAGTGAGATCATGGCAGAGGTTCGATATTTGGAGCAAATAAAAAGACGAGACTCCTAGTTAAGTTCAAATTTTAGATAAGCACACTTTTTAGAACAAATATGTTACACGTGATATTTGTGACATATTTACACTTAAATGTATTCATCATGTAACTAAATTTCAAATTTGACTCCATTCCCTGCATTGTTTTTGGTCACTTTGGAAACATTTTTCTCTGGGGAGACACAAGCATATGTCTACTACATGTCTAAATAAGGACATGAAGCCAAGTGTCAAATTAAAATATCTATACCTAAGTTAATAAACAAGTTTGCCCTAGTAAGTAATTTCTGTGCAGATATCACACAATTCAAGAGGTTGTATGAGAAAACTTAAGTCTTCCCATTATACCTGCATGTAGCCACTCAGGGCTGCTCTAAAGAGACAACTGTGGTAAATTTTTTCTTGTTCATTTTTAAAAAATTTATTTATTTATTTGAGAGCGACAGACACAGAGAGAAAGACAGATAGAGGGAGAGAGAGAGAATGGGCACGCCAGGGCTTCCAGCCTCTGCAAACGAACTCCAGACGCGTGCGCCCCCTTGTGCATCTGGCTAACGTGGGACCTGGGGAACCGAGCCTCGAACCGGGGTCCTTAGGCTTCACAGGCAAGCGCTTAACCACTAAGCCATCTCTCCAGCCCTCTTGTTCATTTTTTATCAATATTTTTGTAAACACAGACCTACCTGTACTTGCAACTCTGTACTCTATTACTTGAACAACTCCTCTTGGCAACAGGTCCCGACAGGCACACAGGGCACTGCTTTGTTCTTTTTACTAACTGCACCTTTCTTGGAGGGGGAGATTAACCAGGAGGTAAAGTGCTTGTGAGGCAGGCACGGGGAGCGGAGTTTAGGCCCTCGGCACCTATGCAAACTGCTGGATGTAGTGGCATATGCCTGACTCCTCAGAACTGATAAGCCACAGATGGAAGATTCCCCAGAGCTTGGTAGGTAGTTAGTCTGGAGTTGGTGAGCTCTAGACTCAGTGGGAGACTTTGTCTTAAACATGAGGTGGATAGTGAGTGAGGAGGACCCCCAACATCCACCTCTGGCCTCCTCATGCGTGTCGCATATGTGCATGAACACGGCTCCACATACAAACACGCACACACACCACAGGAATGCCAGAAAAATCTGCACATGCCCTTATGACAGGCTCACTTAGCATGCATTGTTTGCAGTTTTTGCATTCTTTTGCTCTTGTGCTTAAGGCTATCACCACATCCATGTATAGACTCCGGAGTCTAATGGACTGGCCAGTACATTGAACTGGCATGACTACAGACCACCATGGAGCAGAGGTTCCTCTGGTGACCTAAATGATACAGTGGCTCCGGTGATGAAGTTGTTTTGGGGTCCTCTATACCTCAGTAAGTGATCTCTTACTCATTCTCTATAGGTCAACTCAGTAAACTCATTGGTTCATCCAGTTGGGGTGAATGGATGTTTGTTTACTGCTCCACAAGAAAAATCATGCAACATTGTTTGATATTTAAAATATTTCTGTCTAGAGAGATAGCTCAGCAGTTAAAGATGCGTATGTCCAAAGTGTGACAGCCAGGTTTGATTCCCCATTACTCAGGTAAAGCAACATACACAAAGCGGCTTTTGTGTCTGGAGTTCATTCTCAGTGGCGTGAGGCCTGGCACTCCCTTTCTCTATGCTAAGTGAGGTAACCTAGACCCACAATATGCCAAGCGTCCCATGTTCTCTCTCATATGTGGATCCTAGCTACAGATGATTGGGCTTCTGGGTGAGTAAGAAGAAAACTTGGTAGCAATGAAAAATATAATACTAAAAAATATGAAAAACAAAGCAAATGGCTCTGAACCCCTATAAGCATATGGGAACTCTTGAGTGGGCACAGATGTTTGAATCTAATTTTTTTACCACAAGTCTCTTTGTCACAAGAAACATTTTTTTTACCCTGAGGAGACATGAATACATGTCTGTCTGTTCACATAAGTTAGAGCTCAGGTTGATACAGATTTGTATAAGGTAACTTTTTCTGATAGACAGTTAGCTAGGGACTGGCCCACAGAATCATGGATACCATCTCGCCTCCTCTGGCAGGGCTGGAGTCCACATCTGATCCACTCGCATCCAATATTGGCTGCAAGCAGTAACTCCTGACCTTGTCGCCCATGAGCGCCAGCAACAGCTTCCTGATTCTTTCTCAGTGTTTCCAGGGCTTAACCTCTGTGGGCTGGCCCCTCCCGCGTCAGCCGATTGGGCCCACCAACCAATCAGGTCCCTCCCTTATACACCTAAGTCTGAGGACCAGGCTCATTCTAATGGGATGTCTGGTTTATATGACTGACTGAGCCTCGTGTGTGAGCTCGCTTAGCCCCCTACCTTCCTCCGCATGTGAGGAGTCCTCTCAGTCTCCCCTCTCCTTGCCAGCCTTGCTGGGAAGGCGGAGAATTTGTTTTAGTTTGGGTGCTTTCCTGCTTTGGTTTCCCTCTATCTTAAACCTCAAAATAAATTTTATAAATTATCCTTTTCCTTGAGTCCGTATTTTCAATTCTCTGCTAATGGAGACCAGAACCTGAGACTTGTGAGATGCTGGCTTGGAGTTCTTCTACAGAGCATTGTTCCACTTCATGTTGACAAAGCAAAGCATGACTGCATCCAAACCAGTTTTTGTGAGCCAATGAGTTTATTGGGGTTACAGACAGAGCAAGATGAGGGGTTGCTTATAGGAGCTTGGGTGACTCAAAGGCAGCTGCATCACTGAAAAGCCCACCCATATAGGTGATGACCCATGGAGCTGCATCTCTGGAGCACGCTGCACGGTGCATGATCTACAGGCAGTCCAGCTGATGCTAGCGTTTCTCACCAGCAAGTTGTTTACCCTTTTATAGCCATAGGGAGAGATCTTGAAATCTTTTTCCCAGACTTATTGACCTCCTAAGTCTCCTGAGCCTTTCTCTTTCTCCACAGGAGGGAATGTTTCAATTCAGAGAAAATGGCTGCACAACACTGGTCAAAGTCTGCCCCTTAACAGTTGTTTCCGGTACTTACAAGGGTCCTGTGACCTTTTAAGTTTCGGCTCAACCAGACTTGTTAACTCTCGACTCTCTCCTCCCCTTCAATAGGCATTATTTAAGTTTGGAAGAATTTGCTATACAACACTCCTCCCAGGAAATGAATAAGCCATTTACCAATAAAATATAGTTATCTTTTACAATAGCAGTGAAACTCAGGGCACTCTCTAATTTCATCTGGTCGTCAGTGTGCTTTCTATAAAGAAGCACTCCACTATGAAGTTCTTGCAGGCTTGAGAGTTTGCTCAGTGGTTATGGCACTTGCTTGTGTGGTCTAATGACCTCAGTTCAATCCCAGTACCCACATAAAGTCAGGTATGCAAAGTAGCACATGTATCTAGAGTTCGTTTTCAATGGCTGGAGCCCCTGACGTGTCCATGCTCTCTGTCACTCTTCTATCTCTCTTTGCTTGCAAATGAATAAATAAAAATATTGTTTTAAAAAGTTAATTGCTGTTAAAATCCACAGAGACCAGAGTGTTCTGGAAGGATGACACCAGGATCATCAGAGGGGTCTGTAAATCTGCAGCACTGCCTGTTGGAAAAGCAGCCTTGGAGGAAGTGGAGCAGGTAGGCTGCAAATCTCTGGAAGGATGTTTGGCTAATAGGTAGCAGAGAGGAGATGTGATACATAGAGGACATGAGCCCACTTTGCGCAATACTCTGATATTACATGATAATACCTTCGCAAAATAACATATGGAAAGCCCATGGCATGGCAGGTAAAAAGAATGTACCAAAGTCACAAACAGGTGGAGTCTAGAGAAACTCTTTTATAGCAGTTGGGGTGGAGATTTCTTGGTCTTTTCATTATGAGCCTCTAATGTGGGCCCATACCTAGGTGGACAGGCAGACATTTTGGTGCCTTGTTGAGTAGTAAACTTTGCAGCATGAATTGTTTCTCTTGAGACCGGCTATTTGTGTACAGTACCATGGGTCATTAAGGGTTAGGCTCCAGATGACTGTAAGACATCATGGGTCAGGCTCCAAATGACTGTGGCTTGATTATTTAGTGTGGGAATTTTATTTTTATATTTGTTCCTTTGTCTCTGCATTTCTCTTCTGGCAAGTCAGCAAGGTCAGATTATTAACAAGAGATGAAGATCTGTCTTCTGGAGTTATTTTGGAGCTGGGTAGGGTCTTGGTCAGCCCTGGATGCTAGTAATGATCTACTAAAGGGCCATAAGACCTTAAGGCACAGACTTGAGAGGCATTTTAGAGAGGGAAAAGTATTACAAGAGGGGTGGCTGTGCAGGCTAGACTGACATAAATGTGGAGGTCTTTGGTGGTGGGAGATAGGCATCAATGTTGATGTAATGATTGATATCTTTGAGACAATACCAACTGGAGTTCAATGACTTATAATAAGTGAGATATCAATCATATGAGAAGGTTAAGAATGGAAGGTTCAGGGCTGGAGAGATGGCTTAGTGGTTAAGCGCTTGCCTGTGAAGCCTAAGGACCCCGGTTCAAGGCTCGGTTCCCCAGGTCCCACGTTAGCCAGATGCACAAGGGGGGCACGCGTCTGGAGTTCGTTTGCAGTGGCTGGAAGCCCTGGCGCACCCATTCTATCTTTCTCCCTCTATCTGTCTTTCTCCCTGTGTCTGTCGCTCTCAAATAAATAAATAAAAAATGAACAAAAAATATTTATAAAAAAAAGAATGGAAGGTTCAGAGGTTTGGGAAATGGCTCAGTAGATAAAGTGTTTGCCATACAACTTTGAGTACCTGACTGAGTTTGGGTTCCCAGACCCTGTTTGAAAGTCAGAAATTTTGTAAGCTTTTTGCACTCCTAGTATGCCTACCTTGAGAAGAAAGGCAGAGACAGGAGAATTTTCTGGAAGATCATAAATGGAGCAGTCCTCTATGGAACCTTGCATGGTGGTTTGAATCAGATGTTCCCCATAAATTCACGTGTTTTGAATGTTTGGTCCATAGCTGGTGGCAATTTGGGAGGTGGAGCCTTGCTGAAGGACGTGTGTTGCTGGGGGCAGAGTTTGGGTCTTATAGCCCAATTTCCCTCTTGCCAGTCCAGCTCATTCTCTTGCTGCTTTCTGTGAGCTGCTGTGGCAAGAAGTGGTGTCCAGCTTCTGTTTTGCAACCTTTTTTTCTGACATGCTGAAAATTCCCTTCAAGCCTGTAGGTTAAAATAAACTCTTTCTTCCTATCACTTGCTTTTGGTTGGGTGCTTTGTCCCAGTGATATGAAAGAAACTACAACACTCTGCCTCAAGTAAGATAAAACTCTCTAGCCTCAACATGTGTGCTGTGAGTCACATCAAATAAGTAGATAAATGAATAAAATCTATAAATTTAAAAAAATGCAAAGTAAGGGCCAAAACCACAAAGCAGAAATAAAAACAAGTAGTGGTTTTTAGTAGCAAAGAGAATCCAGAGCCACCCAGAGGAGTTGCGAAGGAATTGTTTAAGCATGCAGATCTATTGAATCTTGGTAGAAATAAACTTCACTGGCCACTGAAGGAGGCAGGAACTATCAATGCAAAGCAGAATATGAACTTCCACTAGAGAGATAAGAGGGGCCAACTATGGCCATGACTATCCAAACAATGGTTGGAAGAACTTTCAGTGAAAAGGAACTCCAGACTGCAGATGTGACATGAAGACCTACCCATGAGGGAAGAGGACAGGAAGGTAAGAGGCGGTTGTCGCAGGGAGAGGGGGTGGTGGGCAGAATATATGTTTTATTTCTCTTGGAAGCTTCTAGGAGGCAGGAGACTATCAAGAAGACTATAGATTTAAATATGATCAACTCATCTGTTCAACTTGTCCATGATGACCTGAGTTAAAGGTTAGGTTCTGAGGACTGGAGTGTACAGACAGGGTAGGTTGAGCCTGAAGATTAGTATGACACATTCAGTTATGATGAAGATTTTTTTCTCAGTAATACCAGGAGTGACATTAGAGACAGAGAGTAAGATTTTTATTTACTCAGTGCCAGACAAATTAGTTTTAATTAAAGAATAGGCTATCTTGAGAAGATTTAAAAAATTTTTATTTTTAAAAAATTTATTTATTTGAGAGAGACAGCGAAGGAGGCATATGAGAGAGAGACGGGGGGTGGTGGTGGGTAGAAGGAGGGAGAGTATGGGTGTGCCAGGGCCTCTAGCCACTGCAAACCAACTCCAGATGCATGCATCACCATGTGCATTCTGGTTTTGTTATGATTCAGTTGTTCAAGTAGTTAAAAACTGAACAAGCTTGGCAGAGATCATAATGACCTGTGTATCAGTTACTTTCTCCTTGCTGGGACAAAAGATCCAAGTAGCAACAGGTTAAAGAAGCTTAAAGGAGCAAGATCAGAGCAGGGCAGGACAAACCCCACATCCTGTGGCTCTGTGTCTGGCAACTGGGACTCAGGATGGAATCCTCTGGGCTCTAAAGGGCTTGGTTAGCCCTGCCCATCCGGCCCTGCCACTTGTAGCACACAGAGCCTTTCTCTTCTGGTTCTGCTTGAGGCCTACATGCTTCCTCAGTGGAAGTACCATAGACCTGGCATCTCCCACATCCTCGGGTCTCCATTGTAACTTGGGCTTCACTTTGCAGCTTCTCACGGTGGCCTTTAAGAACTCTTTGCAGGGTCTCTGATCGTGCTGGACCTTGCCTGGTGCTCGTGAATTCATTGCTCCCTGTTTCCTGACTAGTGGCTAGCTGCCTCATGCTCCTGCTGCCGTGCCTTCTTTGCCACGGTGGAGGTACCCTCCCCAACTGTGAGTCAAAACAAATCCTTCCATCTCTAAATTGCATTTGTCACAGCATAAGGACAAACTTTACCAACTTCTTAAGTGTTAAATCCAAATTACCTAATGTAATATATAACATATTGTGACAGAGATCACTCAAGTACATTTTGTTAAACTATAAAGGTTTTGTCTGGTGCAGTTCTTAGGTAAACCTTATTGGCACTTGGATTTTTTTTTTTTTTTTTTTTGAGGTAGGGTCTCACTCTGGTCCAGGCTGACCTGGAATTCACTATGTTCTCAGGGTGGCCTTGAACTCACAGCAATCCTCCTACCTCTGCCTCCCAAGTGCTGGGATTAAAGGTGTGTACCACCACTCCTGGCTAGCACTTGGATTTTTATAAAAGGCTCTTTTTTTTTTTTTAATTTATTTATTTGAGAGTGACAGACACAGAGAGAAAGACAGATAGAGGGAGAGAGAGAGAACGGGCGCGCCAGGGCTTCCAGCCTCTGCAAACGAACTCCAGTGTGCGCCCCCTTGTGCATCGGGCTAACGTGGGACCTGGGGAACCGAGCCTCGAACCGGGGTCCTTAGGATATACAGGCAAGCGCTTATAACCGCTAAGCCATCTCTCCAGCCCTAAAAGGCTCTTTTATAAGGGCTTTTTGTTGGTAAGTCTGAGAGTTACAACATGTTACATTCTATCAAGAGTTGACCACGATAACAAAAATTCTAAGTTAAATGACATTGAATTGGTGAAATTATCTTAGCAAGAAAAAGCAGAAGTGAGATAATACACAGAGAAGTAGAAATCTTTGTGTTAACCCTGTAATTGTAACTTTGGATACAAAAGGCATCTGTTCCCCTGAAGAACTGGGGGAGAGAGAAAGTGATTATTTTTCCTGGAAAAGAGTGATACAGACTAGGCAGGAAATTTGTTGTTGAGTCCAGTGATGGAAAGCTGGACCCACAGCCTCTGTATTTTTTTCTCATTATTTTCTTTTGCCAGAGAGCTAGCTAGGGGTAATATGTGGATCTCAACCCTTCAAGATCCTTTTGTCCCATTGTCTGTGGCTCTGAGAATCAGGCCTTTCACAGAATTTAAGGACCTCAGGGATAGCCTCATAGACTCAGCACCTGTTCACTCACTTCTCTTCCAGTAGTCCCATTCTCCTCTTTAAGGGATCATCTTTTTTAACTACTAACAAAGGAAAGAAAGCAGAGGAGGGGGGTTGCCAGTTTTGAAAAACTGCCTTTGACATCTCTGTAAGAGGGAAATATAGAAATAGAGGAAGAGTGGGATATTATTTAGTTTCACTAGGCACTGTGAGCTTGCCTTTTTGGTTAGGCTCACCTGGGCTTAGTCCTTCAGGGTCTCTGGATTTAAAGAGGAATCTACATAAGAGAGAAGATAGCAGAGCTTCTTTGCGTCCCAGTACTGTCCCTGGTGGTGCTGAAAGATAGTGAAAATTTAACTTGATACTATATTAACCCCGTAAACCTTGTAACCATATTTTTTAGTGTATTCCAGTTTTGTTATGATTCAGTTTTTCAAGCAGTTAAAAACTTGACAAGCTTAAAAGAAAGCATAATTATCTGTGTATCAGTTATTTTCTCCTTGCTGTGTCAAAAGATCCAAGTAGCCACAGCTTGAGGAGAAGACCAAAGCATGGCAGGGCGAACCCCACATTCTCTGGTTCTCTGGCATCCGGGGCTAAGGATGGGGAAAGTCTGACAGTTTGGAGTCCTGAGTTTGATCTAGGAAATGCTTGTATCTTAATCTACTCATGCCCTCAAAACACATAAGACCTAAAGACTCTATGAGAGGTTTTGCCAAAATGGCTGACCAGCTAGACTTCTCAGATCCTACCACCAGTCAAAGAAAGAAGCAAAACAGACGTTCTTGGTGGCAGCAGAAAATAGATGAGGCAGTGGTAGAGAAATGGGGTAGAGAGAGGAGAGCACCCATGTCAGAGGAGATTTTTTTTAAATGTTTTATTTATTTATTTATTTGAGAGCGACAGACACAGAGAGAAAGACAGATAGAGGGGGAGAGAGAGAATGGGCGCGCCAGGGCTTCCAGCCTCTGCAAACGAACTCCAGACACATGCGCCCCCTTGTGCATCTGGCTAACGTGGGACCTGGGGAACCGAGCCCTGAACCGGGGTCCGTAGGCTTCACAGGCAAGCGCTTAACCGCTAAGCCATCTCTCCAGCCCGCATGTCAGAGGAGATTTTAAAAACAGCGTTTCACACAGAGAAAACAACAAAATACACCCATGGGTGTGTTGGTGTGAACAGAGAACTCATTGTGAGTCCTGTGCAACATCAATCAAAAGGAGTGGCTATGGGACCACAGACCTTCTATTTGTCCTCAAGGGACCTGAGGTAGTGCTCTAATACAGGGCATCCTGTACCTTAGACTCATTAAAGTAAAAGCTGGTCTCATTTTGGACCACTTCTGGTGCTGAGGCCATTGGGTCTAGTTGATGAGGCTGGACAAAACCTTGAGGACAGATTCACGTTAGTCGTGAGGGGAAGATGGACTCACTATCTTGGAGAAATGCAAGCCTGATCACTTCTAGATTTTTCAGAGCAATAAGGCAACAGCAGGCAAATAAATAAAGTCACACACACTCTGTTCCCTCCCACTCCAGGGAGAAAATGATGAGGAGAGAAAAGAGAAATAAAGGGGAGAGGAACTAGGGAGCCCTCATAACAGTTTAGAATTTGCCTTGAATGAGCTGCTGCAGCATGGAAGGGATTTCCCAGAGCTGTCACCCCTTTTCCATGGCCAGGAGAATCACCAAGAGTTGTTTTGGTCAGGGATCTGCAGTTGTAAGCAGGAAGTAAGGCTTTCCATATGGGACTAAAAGGAAATCAGCTAGTACCACAGGGACATCAGTGGGATGGGGCCTCAGTGTGGTGGCCACTGGACTATGCTAGGGTGTCACCTTATCGCGAGCCCCTCAGCTGTCCCTGATTCGCTTAGCCAGGAACATAAACATCACAGTGAGAAGTGTCCAAGGAGGCAGAGGAGACATTTTTCCCTATATGGGCCAAAAAAGGCCATGTGAAATGGCATATGGAAGGCTGGTGATATGATTGGCTAAAGCAATTTACCAAAGGCCTGAGCAGAACAGAAAAGGGTTTACTTAAATGTGCTGCAAGAAAGCCGTAAGTTCCCTGAGAGAGCACTGTGTTGCTGAAAGGAGGTATGATTTTTTTCATAGCATTTTAGGGAAGTTACTTGTTCTTACCAGCATGGCTCCTGTATGGGTCCATGTCTTGTTGAGTCAGTTTTATACAAGGGGTTGTTTTGCATGAGACTGACCATTTATCTAAGGCCATAAGGAGTTGAGATACTATAGGTCAGACTCCAAATGGGCATGGCCTGATGAAGTTTGGAAATGTTTTTATTCTTGGCCTTTTGTCTCTATAGCAGGTTTGGTGGTTACAGAAGTTGTTACAAACACATAGTCCAGGATCAAGCCTGTAAGAGGGAGGTTATTGCTGGGTGAGATGATGGTGACGTCTGCTGGCAGGTGGGTATGGTCTGCACTGAAGCATTGTTGTAGACTGGTATTTGTTTTAAACAATGTTTGCTGGGTTAGACTTATTCCTTGTCCTAAGTCTCAATAGATTAGCCTGGAAACACACAATAGGTAAACAAACACAAGAATAATTGTGAATTCATGTTACTATATAGATCCTACATATATAATAGTGATTTAGACTTAAAAATTCTGTGATTCTCTACTAGTCACATGTTTAAAATAGACCCTCAAATGACCCTGAACAAAAACAGGCTAATGTTCAGAATTTAATTAGAAAGGGAAGATCATTGCTCCTTAATTGCTGTACAGCCTGTGTGTCCCTCTCCTTAGAACCTTTTCACCGCCTTTAAAAACAGCTTCATGACATAAGGAAGGAATAGCTTTGTAACATAAGAGAGGCATGCAGATTTTTAAATCAAGTTTGATGATAAAATGGTTATTTGGGGAAAGGGCATTGCCAGATGAAGCTCTTAGCTTACCTTTATGTTTCTCATTCTCTTGTCATGAAATGCCCTCTGGTCTAGAGTGGCGGGTTTCTCTGAATTGTGTACGTGCTATGCATGAGCTCACACTTCAGTTTATAAGTTAAATAAATGACAGAAAACAAACAATCCATGTCCACACATACAAGAAGCGTCTCAGCTGCAAAATCTACTTGATCACTTCCTTGAGAAGTGCTATTGTAAACATACAAACCCACATCACCACTTGCGAACAGTGCTGAGATGCCAAGAGATGAAATCTCTTGAATCAACAAGGAGGGGCCAGAATGAAGAAAAAAGAAGAAGAAGAAGAAAAAGAAGAGGAAGAGGAAGAAGGAGAAGGAGAAGGAGAAGGAGAACGAGAAGGAGGAGGAGGAGGAGGAGAAGAAAAAGAACAGGAGCATTTTTTTTTTTTAAATAGCAAAAGCATGTAGGTTTTTTACTTTTCTTAAATACAGGCGTGTTCCTAGTGGTACGCACCAGCTTACATGCTGGTTTTTGATTTCTTACTTTTCTCAGGCTACTTCTTCTTCAGGAAAATTTTAAAATGGTAAAACTGGAGTTTTTTTTTTTTATTTCTATATCTTTTTCCTTCCCCATCCTCACTAGTCCACTGTGGCCCTTTCTGTTCTCATGGGTCATGAATCAAAGAAATCTCAAATCCAGATCGGAAGGACTTGGAAAGGTCATTTGTCAGAAAAATGCAAAGGAAATAAACAGGATCTCAGATTTTCAGGGATGGAAGGAATCGTTAAAGGTAGTTCTTTCCTAGGTCAGGTATTTGAATTGCATCTGAAATGTGTAGACTTGTGCGATGGTTAACATTGATTGTCAACTTGACAAGATCTACAATTACAAAGGAGACAGGAATGTAGGCAAGTCTATGAGGGAATTTCTAGACTTGATAATTGAAGTGGGAAGATGCACCCTAAATGTGGGTGTCACCATTCCACACATGGAATCCTGGGCTAAATAAAAAGGAAAAAGGAAGTTGAGCATTGGCATTCAGATGTCTTGGCTTCCTGACTGCAGACACCATGTGACCGGCTACCTCACATTCTGCCTCTATGTCTTCTCTGCCCTGATAGACTGTACCCTTAAACTGTGAGCCCAAATAAACCTTTCCTTCCTTAAATTGCTTCTGTCAGGTTTTGTGTCACAGCAACAACAAGAAAGTAATTAATACAAGTTATTAAAAACAAGATGAGAAGTAACTAAGACAA
Organism: Jaculus jaculus; assembly: GCF_020740685.1. Lineage (NCBI taxonomy): Eukaryota > Metazoa > Chordata > Mammalia > Rodentia > Dipodidae > Jaculus > Jaculus jaculus. The sequence goes on from NC_059103.1 coordinate 152,066,393, forward strand.
GTTATTAAAACAAATTTTTAGCTTCCTGAATCCTTAAGTCCTTAAGCCTGCTCTCTTCACAATGTTGAATGAAGCACTACATTACCATTTCCTAGTGTTCAAACAAAAAATGATAAGTCATAAAATAGTCATTCATGCCGCATAATACTAGTACTATATGATAATATAAATTAAATCTTCAAAAAATAAAACAGTAAGTTTTCTCTCCCTCTCTCTTTCAAACAAATAAATAAAAATAAAGTTAAAAAATAAAAATAAAAATTCATTAAAAAATAAAAATAAAAATTCTTAGCCAGGCACGGTGGTGCACATCTTTATTCCCACTGAAGGAGAAGTAGGAGAAAGAGAGGGCTGGAGAGATGGCATAGTGGTTAAGGCACTTGCCTGCAAAGCCTAAAGACCTAGATTCATCTCCCCAGAACCCATGTAAGCCAGATGCACAAGGTCACACATGTGCACAAGGAGGCACATGCATCTGGAGTTTGAGTGCAGTGGCTAGAGGCCCTGGTATGCCAAGTCTCCTCTCTCTCTCTCTCCCTCAGAAATAATAATAGAAATAAGAGAAAGATAGTTTATAAACAGTCATCCAGGGACAAAGGACCAAGGATGCCATCTTGCCTGCCCTGGCAGAACTAGAACCATTTCTTATCCAGTCTCACCCAAGAGGGCTGCAAGCAACACTCCCAGAAAGCAGCTTCCTGCTTCTTCCTCAGCACAGCACCCCTGGGTGGGCTGGCCCCTCCTGAGTCAGCCTCTTGAGTTCATCAGCCAATCAAATCGCTCCTGTATACATCTAAGACTGCTAGCAAGCCTCACCCTAATTTGATGTCTGGTCTGTATAAAGGACATATGTGTAAGTTCTCGCTTCTTCCTATGGTTTCACCTGAACACCAAACACCACTGTATAAGTGTCTCTCTTCCCCTTCCCAGGGGAGGAGTGCTTCCTTATGCCTCAGCATTTTCCTGCTTGCCTCCTTCATGTTTATTTCTCTTGTTTTTGTTATATGACTGAGTTTCCTTCAATCTCTGAGTCCTTCACTATTTCTCAATCCTCTCTAGTCTTCTAAGCAAAGGAGCTCTTTTGGTTCTCATCTTTTTACCTTCAAATGTGAATGCATGTGCCCCTTCCAGAGGTTTCCTTCCCTAGGAGATTTCTCTGCAAAATTTCAATTGCCCCTACAATAAACCTCTTAGTTCATAATTTATCCTTCTCGGAGTCCATTTTACCAATTCTTTGCTAAAATCAGATAAGGACTTGAAAGTTGAGGTTCACAGGCCTTCCCTCTTCCTCAACCCCCAAATCCTGCATCAGCAGCCCTTGAGCGGCTAAGGTAGGAGGGTTGCTATCTTGGGACGGCAAAGTGAACTTGGACTACCCTGTCTTAAAAGGACAAAAACAACAAAAATCATAAATTTAAAAATTCTGCATGTGGAGAGTAAAATATCTTCCTTTAATATGATGTAGAATATAAAACTTAAAAAAATTCATGTGACTTGCCTAATGGTACATAGGGTCATGAGTAGCACCTCTGCTGGGTCTCATTCTCTTGGCAGGACACATGTTTGAATCAATTTAATAAACCCAGGAGATTTTTTTTTTTCTTATTTTGGATTCTGGAAGCTTGTTTATTAAGTATCTGTATTCTGAGACCTTGATTACTCTTTGTTGTTGTGTTTTTATTTCTTTTGTAAAGCAGCTAACTCTAAGTTCTTTCAACTCCAAAATGTTTTAAAATGTTCACTGAACCAGTTTAGAGATTTCTCAACATCTGGAAGGGATCCCAGAGTCTCCCAAGACCTTGACTACCTGTGGTACTTATGGAGAACAACAATGCAGGTAATCCAAGATAATAAGTAATTTCTTGAGTACTTTCAACCTAAGTAAATAATATGTGAACATGACCACCACTCATAGGCAAGGCATGTATGCCAGAACATATAAAGTCTTACTTCCAAAAAATGATTTATATAACTCTACCTACCACTCTTCCTATATTTTGTAAGAGAAATATTGGTAGTACTAACAGATGTTCAATAATATTCTTTGGACAGAGGTTGGAATGTTGCAGGGTTAGAGCTTAGGGAGGCATTTGGTCTCCATCATGATGTACAAGATCCCCAAGCTTGTGAACCATAAACCTTGGGTCCCTGTTCATATTATCAAAGAACTGAAAAAGGTGGAGTGAGGAAAAATCAAGAGATTTATTTTATGGAGAGGTAAAGTGAAAGGGGAAAAAAGGCAAGGAAGTGCTCAAGCCCAGTCAGTTATCTCCTTCCCAGTCAAGGGGAGAGGAAACTGGGAAAACCTCTGTGGAGGCTTGGATCAGGTCTTTTTTTTATAAATTCGACATCCAATTAGGTTGAGGCTTACTGCTAGGTTCAAACATTTGAAAAGGAACATGATTGGTTGCTGGGCCCAAGAAGAGCTCTGACTCAGAAAGTACCCCGCCCTCAGGTGCTAACCCTGGGAAAAATTCAAGGGGAATTAGGATGCTGCTGCTTACAGCCATCTTGTATGAGACTGAATTAAGCTGGAGTTCTAGTCCTGCCAGGGCACTACTGTTTTGGGGGCCTTTCCCTAGCTGGCTACCTATATACAAATGTTATCTCTTTCCTAATGCATATAATAATCAGTAGATCATGATTTGTTCTAAGGGTGGTACATTGAATATATGCAGGGAAGCAAGCAGATAACAGAGCTTGTTGATCTCTCACTTAAAAACAAAATGTTTCTAGAGAGTACCTCAATGGTAAATGGCAAGAACCTGAGTTAAGAATCAAAAGTATCTCATGCTTATTTCTAGGAATATCATTGAAAGAGTGGTCTGGGTGACACTTTAGCATATTTGGTTGTCACACATTTTTTTTCTCCTCTATTTTTAATAGCTCTCTGATTCTTGCTGTTTTCTAAGAGCTGACATAATGTATTACTTTTATTTAAAAGGATCTACATCTATTCTTCACAGGTTCTGAGAATTGCATTCATCTTAAATGTAATTAAATTGAAAAAGGAAATTCTACATGGAACAGTTTCAGTGCCCTCATAATAGTTCTACCAGCACCGCTGAGAGCATCCCGTGCCTTTCTCTAACTCACTCTGTATTGTGTCCCACTGGTGAATGAGGCCGTGCCTTGCCCTGAGAAAGTCCACTTTGAGTACATATGTAGAGAGGTGGGATGACTTTGCATCTTGTTGCTCATGTGCACAGTTATATCTGTCCAACAACATACATAAGGCACAAATTGATAAACAACTTATTCCTAAAAGTAAAAATGACACCACCCTGTAAATTTATCAAAGAAAATTGGGACAATAAATTTATCAAAGAAAATTAAAGCCATCAGGAAATCTAGGTCTGAGAGCTTATCAAACACTGGCCTGAGGAAGGGTGCCCAACACCCTCACCTGCACCCCATAAAGAGGAGCACAATGGTTTCAGTGATGACAGTTCCCATCTGTCATCTGATCACCCGGAATGTGTACCAAGGGACCATCAGTTAGCAAACTTGGAACTGCCCTGGGGTCATATATTCAGCTTGGTGTCCTGCTAATGCGGCCTGCTCAGGGTGTTGTCTGTCCCTCTGAGCAAATGCTAGTCATCTTGTCTGGGTCCATCTTGGTCCTGCATGTTTCCTTTGTGATCTCCAGGTTTGTGTGTGCGTGTGTGTGTATGTGTAGCTACCTTCACATTGCTGGTAAAAAGCACCCAGCCAAGAGGAGCTTGTAGGAGGAAAGAGTGTATTGTGGCTTATAGACTTCAGGGGAAGCTCCATGATGGCAGGGGGAAATGATGGCATGAGCAGAGGATGAACATCACCTCCTGACCAACACCAGGAGGACAACAGCATCAGGAGACTGTGCCAAACACTGGCAAGGAGAAGTTGGCTATAACAACCATAAGCTCACCCCCAACAATACAATACCGCCAGGAGGATCTAATTCCCAAATTACCACCCGCTGGGGACCTAGCTTTCAGAACACATAAATTTATGGGGTACACCTGAATCATATTTCACCCCTGATGCCCATGAACTGATAACCATCCATGATGTAAGCTACAATGCCTCAGGCTGACTTTATAAGTCCCCATAGTTTTTTATCAAACTCAATGATGTTTGAACATCCCCATAGTCCAAAATTTTTTAACTGAGCTGTAATACCAAAGGAAAACAAATACCCATAATGGTGCAGAATAAACATTCACATTGCAAAAGATGACATTGGGCATAGCAAAGAAATATTCTACCAATACATGATTTTAAAGAAACAGGGCCAACATCAAATTCTGTAATTCTAGGTCAGATAACTCTAACCTGTGATGAGTCTCTGGAGTTTCACTTCTGCCCTTCCAGCTAGGCTACTCACAGTCCCAAAATACTTCATCCAGTGCTGGCAGCTCTTCTTGGCAGCTATCTCATAGTCCTGGCATCCCCACTGGGTCTCCACTGCAACCCATGATTCATCCTCATGGCTCCATCAGGCCTCTATGTAGGCAATCTAACAAGCTTGCTACACACTGCCCATGGCCATTTCCAAAAACAAAACCATGTTGCAAAATCAATGACCCTCTCTTTCCTGCATTTGTTATACTCCATAGTACTAGGTGGGCTACAAAATTTTTTAATGGGGGGGGGGGAGAATAAAGTAGACTTTGAAGAACAGGACATTCCTTGAACATTCAGGCCCCTTCAAAAGAGTACATTCTTCCTGTTGCCCTAATGCAGGTCAGCTGGCCCAATCTCAATGGTTGCAATCTTTCGTATAACTGCAGCTGAATGGGCAACAGTTTTGGCTCAAAGATTTCTTTTTGTGTCATATTCCTCTGCATAAACCAGTCCATTTCTATGCACTGAAAACCTGCAGAAGTTCTCAGGACATGAGCCTAACAGCAAGCCTCTCACACAAATTGCTTCTAGCCCAGTACAAGCAAAGTGCTTCCTTACCCTTATGAGTTAACCTCATAGTCCATAGTTCTTATTGCATTCAGGTCTTTCAACTGTGACCAGAATAGTCCACCAAGCTGTACTTGTAGCTCTGTGAGGCAACTCTTAGGCCAAGATTTCAAAACTAGAGACCAGAGGAGAACTTCAAGTGTCCTATATCATTCATCTGCACACTTCTTTGAAACAGGGTTTCTCTTTTAACTTGGAGCTGCAGTTTCTTATCAGTGAGCCCCAGTGATTCTCTGGTATCCATGCTGTGTGGACTAGTGTTACAGACAAGCCTAACGTTGTCCAACTTTTGTATATTTTCTCAGAAATTGATCTCAAGTGGTCTCATGGCCTTGCAGGTCCTCCTAGGTAAGCAATAAGCACTCTGAGTCATCTCCTCAGGCTGCCCGCCATGCTCTTGCACCTTATTTGGGCAGTTCAAGGGTTCAACCTTGTCTCTGTAGCTTGACTTTGGAGCAATGACTCCAACAACACTTATTACCTAACTCCCACGGGAACTCCTGGTGTCTGGATTCACCTCCGGCCTCTGTCTCTTAGTAAAACCTCTTTGAACTTCTGGAACTCTGCCTTGGTCTCTTTAATCATTGTAACATACATATATACATAAATGTAATTACCTGTGGTCTGAGAATTAACATCAGTAGTCAAGATTTGCATAGAAGTACCATGCTTGCCAGTAATCAGTTATCAAGGGCAATAGGACTGCTTAGATAATTGCAGCTAATGAAACTAACATATCTTATACATTTGTTGTTATTTGATACATTTTGACATTTTGGAAAGACAAAAATGTATCTGTGCATATTTCTGATATAGCTCACAATAATCAGTCTACAAAAACTTTTTCAAGAAAAGAAATATTCTGTTTTTATTTATTTAATTGAGATATAGGGAAAGAGAGAGGAAGGGAGAGAGAGAAAGAAAGAGAATGGGCATGCTAAGGTCTTTTGATGCTCCAATGAACTTCAGACTTTTGCACCATTTTGTGTGTATGGCTTTTTGTGGGTAATGAGGATGGAACCCAGCCCAGGAGACTTTGCAAGTAAGTGCCTTAACGGCTAAGCCATTCCCCAACCACATTAAAACTATTTCCTGGTTAACAGGTTTGCCTGCAAAGCCTAATGACCTGGGTTCAATTCTCCAGTACCCATGTAAAGCCATATGAACAAAGTGGTGCATGCATCTGGAGTTCGTTTGCAGTGGCTAGAGGCGCTGGTGCACCCATATTCTCTTTCTCTCTCTCTCTTTCTCTCTCTCTGTCCTCTTTCTCTCTCTGTCTCACTCTGCTTTCAAATAACTAATGTATTTTTTAAAGAAAACACTGTTTACTAAGGCTGTGTTTATACATGAGAAATAAAAAGATGCTGATACAACTGTTCCTTTTGGTCCAGCTGTTTTAAAGATTCTTGTGGGCTTGTGCTGAGCTGTGACAGGTCCTAGAAGTTCTCAAATGTTTGTTTTCTTTAGCTGGATGGGAATTACATGTGGGGGAAGTTCTGCCCTTCTCTGGACAGGGTGTTTACAGATTTCTTAGGGTCATTTGATTTAAGGATTATTTAGCCCCTTCTTATTGTTTCTTTTGAAATAAGGGATCCCAGAAGCACACACCTGCAAAACTAAGTTTTTGCTAAAAGATGATTGTTCTGGCCATTCCCACTTCCTCTTCCTTAAATATCCCAGTTCCCAGTGTTTCACCACTAGGGGTCATATGTATTCACACAAAAGCCTCCAGGGTGTAAAAATGAGCTCTTTAAAAATGTGTTCTGGTTATCTTGGCTTGCTGTATAAAATCTTATATTACATGGACCTATGTAGTAGCTCCTATTTTCATGAGATTCAATTCAGAATAGAAAGGGTTAAAAAAGTCTTATACAAACAAAATGGAAATGAGTAGCTTTGGGCCACAGAACTTGCTGCTCTAAGACACCTTCCATTCTGACCCCAGAGATGCTCTGTCACTTCACTCTGTGGGGCTATTAGGCAGCTTCTCATTTCAAGTATAGCCATAGGAAAGTGCAGTGAAAAATCCTTCAGGCAGCTTTGCATTGCTCTGGAATAAGAAAACATGAGAGCCATCACACACTCCCATCCTGCTTACTTGTATGTCAGGTGAAGGAACTGGTACATTCAAAATTCATTTTCCAGTGACTGGAGAGGAGCTAACTGGTTAAATTCACTTGTCTGCAAAGTCTGGTGGTCTGGGCTCAATTCCATGGTACTCATGTAAAGCCAGATGCACATAGTGCATGTGTCCAGAGTTTGTTTATACTGGCAAGAGGCCCTGGAGAGCCCATTTGTTTTCTCTCTCTTTTTCTGCTTGCAAAAAATAATAAAGATATTTAAAATAAAAAAATTATTTTCTCATCTATGGATTGACAGGGCTAGAAGGGTCCTAAGATTGATCAATTCTAACCTTTCTTTTATGTCGAGGAAGTGAAGCCTGGTGTGGTTTACTCATTATCCAGAGTTGATAGCATAAATAGACCTTTGATACACATGGGTTGCTAGATATGACAAGTCCTCTTTGCATTTATTGGTTTTGTTAAATCTATTCCAGACTTTTGAAAAAAGTTAAGAACCACATTATCCCTTAAATTATGCTTAATATTATAAGAATTTTATTCAGAAAATATCCTTAGTGAAAGTTTAGTATAAAATATTGTCAGGCTATAGTTACCAGCACAACATTAAGAAACATGCTTTATTATTCTCATTATGTAGATTTTAACAGTCAAACATTTACACAGAATGCAAGAAGGTATTCCTTTTAGCTTTCCTTTGTATCAGAAGTTAATCAGTTCCAAATATATCTTTTCATAAAGTGTTTTCTTTTTTTAAAAAACCCTAACCATTAGCTAGAGAGATGGCACAGTGGATAAAAGCACTTCTTGTGCAACTGTGCTGACCTTAGCTTGGATCCACAGGACTCGCATGAAAGCAGCACACAGTCACATGTGTCTATTATCCCAGAGCATTTATGGTCATGGAGGCAGAGACAGGAGAATCCCAAACACTAGTGAGTCAGCTAACTTGAGATCCATGATGATGAACAACAAGAGACCCTGCCTCAAGGTGGAAAGCGAGCTTTGACTCCAAGGTTGTCTTCTTACTTCCACACCCGTGAGGTGACATTACAACACACACACACACACACACACACACACACACACACACACACACACACACAGATTAAAAAGACAAACATTGTTAATGAAAAGATGTAGTGCTCTAAATCCACTGGTGCTCTAAGTCAACAGGAAATTTATCATTGCTCTTAGCAAGATGAAAGGATATTCTTAGGCACTTGGCTATAAAACTGTGAAAATACTGGATTTTCAAAATGTATTATAAAACATTTGTCTTCCTTATTATACACTCTTTCTTGGAATGAGTAGAGCTCAGCCAAAACCTAGAGAATTGTGACAGGCAAATGTTTTGTCATTGCAACAAACTAGCAAGAAAAGATTTGTTTTGGCCCCTCATTTCATATGGTTCAGTCCATAATGGCAGGGAGGGCATGAAGGAGGAGAGTGGTTCAGAGTACAGCATCCAGAAAGGAGAGAGGGAGAGGGAGAGAGCAGGGAGAGGGGACAAAGGAGAGGAGAGGAGAGGAAGCATGTGTGTCTCTGTAGGCTTCCTCCTTTTTCATGTTTTGCGTGTCCTCTGGAACCTCACACAGACACACCCAGAGACGTGCTTTACTAATCTCTTAGGTGCTCCTTAATCCGTTCAAGCTGAGAATCATGACCCACTAGCACAAGGGCTTATGTCCCTTGATATTTATTCCATCCCCAGAGAGAAGATAACACAGAGCCCTCCAGTAAACACAGATCTTTTTCTTCAGACTGACTGAGGTTTCTATGACAAATCCTCATGTAGAAGGTGTTTTTTTTAAAAATTTTTTTTTTTTTTTCCTCAAGGTAGGATCTTGCTCTAGCCGACGCTGTGACCTGGAATTTACTACGTGGCCTCAGGCTGGCCTTGAACTCACAGCATTCCTCCTTTCTACTTTTGCCCTCCCCAGTGCTGGAATTAAAGGCTTGCACCACTATGCCTGGCAGAAGTTCTTTTGCATAAGAATAGTCACTTAATTACAATATGTTAGGTAATTGCTTTCTTTTTATTTAGAATGAAAATTAAAATTACTTATTTCTTATAGTTTTACTGAGGTCTGAGTGACAAAGATGAAATTTTCTATATAATTTTTGCAATACTGAACCTAAAACTAATCAGCTGGAACTATATCTGCAAGCTAGATAAACATTTGGTCTCACATGAGATAAAATGGGCTAGGGAGATAGGGCTGCATGCATTAAACCCTTTTCCTCATTTATAGTACCGCAGGTTAAAGAGTCCTGTAGTTAAGAAACCTGATCACTTGTACTTAAACTATAAAATCACGAGGAACATCTGGTGGAAAACAGGTTGTGAAATCTCGATTGCCAAAATGACATATGATATTTGCTTGATAAATGCACAGCTGCATGTCTTGCAATATCTTTCAGTATGCAACCTTTCTGGTTCTGATTTTTATCCCATTTATTTTCAACATCTCAGTAGTATTTTTTTTGCCTTCATAACCACTTTTTGATCAAAATTCTTCATAATTACAATGTCAGAGACACAAGGTCTGCCAAGTTTTGTCACAGAATTTCCCAACTGCCAATGTCCTGTTGACAGATGGATCACTTTGCTTTCATGTGTGTTAGAAACCAGTCTTACAGCTTATTTTCTCCAACCCATTTATTTCTTTTATTTAGGTAAAATTGTTCAGTGCCACAGAATCCAGGGCTATTTACCAGGTGCCGAGCAAACTCAGACTGAATGTGCAATAGCCCGACTTCCTGGGATTTGACATTAGACTTTTACCTGGTAGTAGGAGCAGGTAGTGTATTCAAGATACTGTTTATCGTGGGATAAAAGGCAGGGCGTGTTTGCTTCTAGGGTTGTGGGAACCAGGGCACCCAGGGCACCACTGCTAATGGAAATCGAGGAAGGGAAATGATATACAGGCTAAACTAGGGTTCTGTTTCGTCTTGCTGCTGTAAACTTGTCCCCGGTTCTGGTTGCTTTAGTGCCCACACTAACCCTCACAGCTTGTGGGAACTGCAATAATATTTTACCCTAGTTTGGATACAGCTTTAGCTTAAATGATTACTTTCTGGGTGAGGGATGACTCATGGTTACCACTGTGAAAGGAAGTGCATGTATTTTTGGGATGGCGCCTATCTTTGCAAAAATTGACATTCTAATGTTTGTAAGAGATATTAATTCAATTTAAGGTTAAGAAAGCTGAGCCAGTGAAGTATGTTTTAATTTATTATTATTTTTTTTATCTTAGAAAAGCTCATTTCATTGACTTTTTGTTTGTTTGTTTCTTGTTTGAGATAGGGTCTCACCCTAACCCAGGCTGACCTGGAATTCACTATGGAGTCTCAGAATTGCCTCTAGCTCACAGTGATCCTCCTACCTCTGCCTCCTGAGTGCTGGGATTAAAGGCGTGTGCCACCAGGCTGGCCCATTTTATTGATTTTGAAACCAAAAAGATTATTCTGAGTATTCACTTGAGGAACACAACTCCTTGTCACATGCTAAATTTCTCCCGGCCATTATTCTCTCCTGCTTTAATTGAGGGTACTTCTGAGAAGTCAGGAACAGGCTCTGAGGCTATTTCAAAGGTGCGGTCTGAAGACACAATGCCACGGGGGTTATATTTTGCCTTTTACCTGCTTACTGACTTTATTTTCTCCCAATGCAGAATGTAGTTCCCATGTGTGGTGGAGATGTGACTGTCATCAGCTCCAGGCTTAGACTATTAGGGTTTATTGATTCCAAAAGAGTGAAAATCAGGGTTTATCCCTTCTGCTACAGAAAAATCCCAGAGATAGATTAGCCAATTTGCTCTTGCATTCACCACTGGGCCATTCACCCTTAAGAAGCCTTCCAATTGGCTAAGCCTGAGCCCTGTATCCTCCACACCTTTGCTATGATAGGGAGTTCTGCATGTGGAGAGATGTTTCACTTCTCAAAAATATCTATTAAAGAAATACTGTTTAAAAAGATAAGAGGAAAAATAAACCTACATACTTTTAAATTGACTGCAATGAATTTCTGTTTCAGACTGGGTATCCTTTATCTGCAGTGTGTAAGGCCAGTAATGTTTTGAATTTTGCATCTCTTATGGAATACTGGCTTACACATAATAGTTGCATACAATAATACTGTGAGGATGTGTATGGGAAGTCTAAGCACATATAGAAAAGAGAAATCACAGGTAAAGAATGAGAGAGTCTTTTGTAGATATTAAACAAACTGTGGGGCTAGAGAGATGGCTCAGCAGTTTGTGCTTGCCTGCAAAGCTAAAAGACCCAAATTCAATTCCCCAGGACCCACATATGAATAAAATAAATAAATAAAATTATGTGTTTTGTTCTGAGGCTTGACTGTGACCTGTCATGTGAGGTCATGTGTGGAGACTTCTGCATGTAGCATCATGTTGGTTTTCAAAATTCTGGGGTTTGGAACATTACGGATTTCAAAATTTGAATTTTTTAAAATTAAATTTTAATTTGATTTAATTTGAGTATATGGTGGTAGTGAGGTGAGGTTATGTGTACCTATGTGTACAGCTGGTGCCACTCCATGTGTGGTGATTTAATTCAGGTGTTCCCCCCATAAATTTAGGTGTTCTGAGTGCTAGGTTTCCAGCACGTCTCCTGGAGGGAGTGTATTGTTGGAGGCGTGCTTATGGGTGTTATAGCCAGTTTCCCCTTGACAGGGTTTGGCACACTCTCCTGTTGCTGTTGGTCATCTTATGTTGGCCAGGGGATGATATCCACCCTCTGCTTATGTCATTGTTTCCCCCTGTCATCATGGAGCTTCCTCTCCAGTCTATAAGCCAAAATAACCCCCCCTTTTTTCCCCACAAGCTGCTCTTGGTCAGGTGATTTCTGCCAGCAATGTGAACCTGACTGCAACCACCAAATTCTTACTGAGGAGTGGTGTCATTTGCTCTTGGTCATCTCACTGTGTAGCTTTGGCCTTTTGGAGCTGATTTTCAAGAGGAATGTGGAAGGATTTGAAACCTTGGACTATAAGTACAGCTTGATGGGCTATTTTGGTCAGAATTAAAAGACCTGCATGCAGTAAGAACTATGGACTGTGAGGTTTGGCTTATAGGGGTGAGAAAGAGCTTTGCCTGGATGGGTTAGAAGCAGTTTGTGTGAGAGGCTTGCTATTATCGCCGTCTCCTGAGAATTTGTATAGACTTGCAGTACATAGAAATGGACTGATGTGTGTGAGCAGAGGGATATGGCACAGAAGAAGTGAAATCTTAGGGCTGAAACATGACTGCCTGTTCAGCTGCAATTATACAAAAGATTACAACCTTTGAGACTGAGGCAACAGGAAGAATGTAGACTCTGTTGAAGGGACCTGAATGCTCAAAGAGTTCTGTTCTTCAAAGTCTGCTTAGTCCCAACTGGATTAACAAATTGGCACCCCACCTTTTATTATGGAGTAGAAGAAATTCAGGAAAGAGAGGGTCATTGAATTCACAATATGGTCTTGTGTTCTGGAAATGGCCATGGGCAGTGTGAAGCAGGTTTGCTGGTTGCTTGCATGGAGACCCCATGGGGCCATGAGGATGAACTGTGGGTTGCAGTGGTCAGCCAGTGGCGATGCCAGGACCATGAGATGGCTGCTAAGGACAGCTTCTGGCCCTGGATGAAGTTTTCCAGGACTGTGAATAGCCTGGCTGGGGGGACAGAATTGGAACTCCAAAGACTTGTTGCTGGTTAGAATTACTGGACTTGGAGACTTGTCATTGACTAGAGTTGTTGGATTTGGAGCTACAGAGTTTGCTGTTTGCCCTGTTTAAACCTTATATTGGTTGTATATTTCTTTGGTATGCCCAATGCCATCTTTTGCAGTGTGAATGTTTATTCTATGCCATTATGGGTTTGGGGGTGATTTTTTGGTGTTATGGCTCAGCTAAAAGATTTTGGACCATGGGGATGTTTGAACATCATTGGGATTATAAAAAATTATGGGGACTTCTAAATTTGGACTGAATGCATTGTATTTTATATCATGTATGGTTCCCAATTTAATGGGGGCCAGGGGCAGAATGTAGTGGTTTGATTAAGTTGTCCCCCATAAATTTAGGTATTCTGAGTGCTAGGTTCCCAGCTAATGGGGATTTGGGAAGTAATGTTTCCTGGAGGCAGTGTATTGTTGGGGGTGGGTTTATGGGTGCTACAGCCAATTTCCCCTTGCCAGTGTTTGGCACAGTCTCCTGTTGCTGTTGGCTACTTTATGTTGGCCAGAGGGGTGATGTCCACCCTCTGCTAATGCCATACTTTTCCCCTGCCATTATGGAGCTTCTCCTTGAGTCTGTAAGTTCAAATAAACCCTTTCTTCCCACAAGCTGCTTTCAGTCAGGTGATTTCTGCCAGCAATGTGAACCTGACTACAACACCATGCTTATGTCTGGGGAAGCCACAACAGGATGCCAGGAGTCCTTTCCTATGGCTCTTCTACCTTATTTCCTTGAAATAGACCAACTGAAGCTGAATCTCATGCATTTTTTTTTTTAAGGAGACTGGCTGACCAGTGGACCCCAGTGATCCTCCTGTCTCTGCCACTCTCAGTGTTAGCATTAGATGCATGTGAGGCCAGTCTAGATTTTTATGTGGGTGCTGTGGGTTGAACTCAGGTCCTTGTGCTGCAAGTACTGTTACTCACTGAATCATCTTTCCGATTTCAATATATTTTTTGGATTAAAGTTGCCATCCTTATTCTTTCAGCCAACTATGTTCCAAATTGCAGTTTTATATGTGACTAGGTGATCTATTCTAAAAACTTTCAGACATTCGTATACCAATTTCTGATAAGAACAGATACTACATGATCTTAGCCAAAAGGTTGAGAAGTGATATATACCAATTTCTGAATACGAGATTTCAGATTGGATTGAACAGTGTTTAGGAGATTAGGTGAGTTGTTGAGGTGGCTTCCAGAGAGGACTAGCTCAGGGGGAAGATCTACTCTGTCCATGAGAGACATCATCTAGCTTCCTGGCCACCACGATGCAAGTCACTCTGCTGTGCTGCACCTTTTTTACCACAGTAGACTGAAATCTTGGAAGCCAAGAGCCAAAAGGAATCCATCACCAAGTGTCACTGTGGTAGGTATTTTGTCACAGCAACAAAAGTGTGACTAACACAGAACAGCAACTGGAAGTAAACCAAACAGCAGAAACCATTATAATACTGATACCAATACATTTCATCACATTGTGCCTTCATCCTGAAGAAAAATAAAACATATCTCCTTCCAAATGTCTCATTATGATGCATTTCATCTACCTTTTAAGATGTATTTCCAGCCAGAAGCCACATTAAATTTCTAAAGCTTCTCTATCTTAAGTTCGACCTATGACACAATTAGAATGTGACCCACCCTCTTGGATGTTAGGAAGGGTATAAGCTTTACTTAAGGAAACTTTCTGGAAAAAGACAGGTAGAGTCTGATGGCAGAGGCTTGTTGTTAGAAAGTTTCCACCATGAAAGCTTCAATGTTGTTCATTCACATGGCTTTTGAAATCTGCGATCATGATATCTTTCCCAAATGGGGGAAGTTAATGGGGACAGAACACCTCTTGATTTGGCATCTTTTGACCAAGCAGAAAATAGCATTTTCCAAGATTTCTGTGGATAAAAACAAAAGGAAAGAATATGTAAAATTATGAAGAAGAATATATAGAAATCCAGTGCCTACAACATTGAACATTTATCTGAAATTTATCTTTAATTATTCAGTTTAACATTTCTCTTTTGTCCAGACATCTGAAAGCACAGATCAGTTGAAAATGGTCATTGTTCAATTTCAAGAATAAACTATAGTTTTTTTCATGCTTGCAATAAAAATGGACATACTATGAAATTCAGTAGACTGCTATACTACCATAGCTCAGAATAAACCTCATAGACACTGGACAGTAATTAAGTGGGGATGGGAATGTTGGCAGACTCTCTCTGTTGACAGTCTCAGGATTTTATTAGCATAAGAATATAATCCTGAGTCAGGTGTGGTGGTACATGTCTTTAATTCCAGCACTTAGGAGGCTAAGATAGGCTAATATAAGCAGATCACCAGAAACACAAACAAAAACCAAAAAGAATATAATCCCATATCCTGGAAATAGAACATAGAATATTTTCTGTCATCTTGTATAGTACTGATATTGCAACCATGGTTATACATCTAATATACTATGTGTATGTATAATATGTATATGCCTATATTATATATTTTGTCCAGTGAGAGGCACAGGCTCAGTCCTTGAATTTCATGAAACCTCATGATCTTACTTCAGAAGGCACTAGAGTTAAGTGGGAAAACAGGATAAATTGTAAATGTAGATAAAATCTTGGGAAGCAGGGCTGGAGGGATGGCTTAGTGGTTAAGGCATTTGCTTGCAAAATCAAAGGACCCAGGTTCGATTCCCCAGGACTCACATTAGTCAGATGCACAAGGGACACACATGTCTGGAGTTCGTTTGCAATGGCTAGAGGCCCTTGCGTCCCCATTCTCTCTCTTTCTCTCTCCCTCTCTTTTTTCTCTCAAACAAATAAATAAATAAAAATAAAAATTGAAAGAAAGTCTTGGGAAGCAGACCATGCCAGAGGAAGGCCATCAGCACACTGGGGACGTGGACTCTGTAGGGAACAAGGAACTGGGTTGGCTGGTCCAGCTTTAGCTGCAGTCAGAGTCTGCACTTGTCACTCACTACTTAGTCCCCAGCTCTGTATCCTGGCCACCATCCCACTGTTTTGTGCCTGGTGATATAAATGATCCCAAACCATGCTTCTGAACTTAGTTGCTAATAGTAGTATTGGTTAGTTACCCTCAAAGCCTTCCAGTGTTTTTTAACTTTTTGTATATATTTGTTTATGCTGGTGCATATGCACATGAATGTGTGTGCACATGTGTGTGAAGTTCAGAGGTTGATGTTGGGGTATTTTCTTCAACCTCTACCTTATTATTATTATTATTTTCTTGAGACAGGGTCTCTCACTGAATCTGGAACTCACCTGTTCAACTAGACTAGCTGGCCAGTAATTGCTGGGGAACCATCCTGTCTCCACATCCCCACTGCTAGGATTATAAGCCTAGCTACCATGGTGCAACTTTTATGTGGGTGCTGAGGATCTAAGCTCAGGTGCTCGGGATTGTACAGGGTAAACTTTATACATTGAGTCACTTTCCTAACCATATTACAAGTTTTTATCTGCCATAGCCAACATATGCCGAATAAAAAGGAAAATAGCCAAACATGGTGGCACATGCCTTTAGTGCCAGGACTCAGGAGGCAGAGGTAGGAGGATCTCTGTGAGTTTGATGCCAGCCTGAGACTACATAGTGAATTCCAGGTCAACCTGAGCTAGAGCAAAATCCCACCTCAAAAAGCCAAGCCAAACCAAAACAATAACAATAATAATAACAACAACAAAAGGAAAATAAAATTTTCAAATCATGGCTAAGACAAAAGGAAAGTATGTGAAGTGTTCCAAGTGTTCAAGCTGGGCACCTTCTGGAGAGTTGAGCCTTTGTGGATTGGCATTGCCACGAGGACATGTACCTGTATACATAATTCATGACCCCATACCTAAGGAAACAAAGCCAAGGCCCAGACAGGGTAGGAGGAGTACAAATCCTCCAAAAAACTTTGGAGTCTTCAAATGGCAACTCCTCAATGAAATGGTGAGGGAGGATAAGTCTGTCCACCAAATACCACATTAACTTTTTTCTGTCTTGGATTTGAAATGCCTCAAAAAGGAAATGTGAATGTGAAAGTAAATTTTTCTGTATGAAAAACATTATTCTTCCTGTTAACATCTGAGAAAGAACCTAACTCTTATTTCACTAACTGAGAAAACCATTTGATTCACACGTGATGAGAGTTTTATTTGATAATTCTGGAACACAGATTTCCTGGGGGTGGGAGTTTACTGGAATCCACAGCTGTGGATGCCTTTCTCTCTATTGCTTCCTCCCAAGCATAACATAAGTAGGATCATGCCTGGGAAAGTCTTCCAAGACCCAGGCTGCCTTAAAATTTCACAGGTAATTAGGAGTTTTGAATCATTTGATGGAAATGCCACTCTAATTGTTTAAAGTGTGAAATATTTGAATGTCCAGATTAAAATCAGTGAAAACTTGATACTGGGTGAGTTCACTGGCAGATTCATTTGTGGCAAGTGTGAAGTACCCTGCCATCCAGCCAAACCTCTGGAGCCCTAGTCTGCAATAAGATGGTCTGAGACCCCTGGATTCCATTGGGACCCTGGGGCCACCTGTTCCTCAGGGTTGCATCTCAGCGATAGGTTGGTTTTTGACTGTGCTTTGCATCCAGTATTGGTTCCTGTCTCTCTCAGGCACATCTTCAACTCTTCTAGAACTCTATTGCCTCCAAGACTGACCAGGGACTTTAAAACAGAGCGAAAGCTTCCAAGATTACCTTTACTAAGGTTGAACAAAAAATGTGAGCATTGGTTAACACCGTGTTTGGCTCGATGTGAGTCCACTTGCCTTTTCTAAAAAAATGTTTTTATATGCAAACAGAGAGAGACAGAAACATAGGGGGTGCAGCAGAACTCCAGACACACTTGCCTTTTCTGAGAGCTTTAAATCAGTGATATTTTTAATGCTTGCATTGAAATGAAACATAGGATTATCTGGGAGAATAATCATAAAGAAAGATATTAAAGATAGATGGCAAATTATCTTTGATAATATATGACATGAAATTGAGAAATCTAGAACCTAAGAAAGCATTCTCAGCTTTGTTAGCACGTTATGCAGAATCATTCTTCTTATACTTCTTTCTCATCAGTTGAATATCTGGAAAAGACAGTAGTTTCCTCTTAGGAGGGGACAAGTCCCAATACCTCCAATAGACAGATGTCTAAAGCAACTAACATCACAATCCTTTATGTACAGGAACCATGATACCCTGGCAATAATTCTGATGTTGGGAAGAGTAGCCAAAGTGATATATCCTGCTGGATCTGCTGGACAAGGGGTGAGTGAGACACTGCCCAAGATGGGGTGTGATGCTGGGAGAGTTCATAACACAATTCAGAATGACATGCATTTTTTTCCTCAAAGTTTTTATTAACATTTTCCATGATTATAAAAATTATCCCATGGTAATACCCCCCCACACACACTTTCCCCTTTGAAATTCCATTCTCCATCATATCCCCTCCCCATCTCAATCATTCTACTTACATATATACAATACCAACCTATTAAGTACCCTCCTCCCTTCCTTTCTTTTCCCTTTATATCTCCTTTTTAATTTAGTGGCCTCTGCCACTGAGATTTTTCCTTCTCACGCAAAAGCGCAATCATCTGCAGCTAGGATCCACATATGAGGGAGAACATGTGGCGCTTGGCTTTCTAGGCCTGTGTTACCTCACTTAGCATAATCCTTTCCAGATCCATCCATTTTTCTGCAAATTTCATAACTTCATCTTTCTTTACCGCTGAGTAGAACTCCATTGTATAAATGTGCCACATCTTCATTATCCACTCATCAGTTGAGGGACATCTAGGCTGGTTCCATTTCCCAGCAGCAATAAACATGGTTGAGCATGTATTTCTAAGGAAATGAGATGAGTTCTTAGGATATATGCCTAGGAGTGCTATAGCTGGGTCATATGGTAGATCAATCTTTAGCTGTTGTAGGAACCTCCACACTGCTTTCCACAATGGCTGGACCAGATTGCATTCCCACCAGCAGTGTAGAAGGGTTCCTCTTTTTCCACATCTCTGCCAACATTTATGATTATTTGTTTTCATGATGGTAGCCAATCTGACAGGAGTGAGATGGAATCTCAATGCATTTCCCTGATGTCTAGTGATGTAGAACATTTTTTAGATGCTTATATGCCATCCGTATTGCTTCCTTTGAGAACTCTCTATTTAGCTCCATAGCCCATTTTTTGATTGGCTTGTTTGATTCCTTATTAGTTAACTTTTTAAGTTCTTTGTATATCCTAGATATTAATCCTCTATCAGATATATAGCTGGCGAAGATTTTTTTCCCATTCTGTAGGTTGCCTCTTTGCTTTATTCACAGTGTCCTTTGTAGTGCAAAATCTGTAATTTCATGAGGTCCCAGTGATTAATCTGTGGTTTTATTGCCTGAGCAATTGGGGTTGTCAGAAAGTCTTTGCCAAGACCAACATGTTGGAGGGTTTCCCCTACTTTTTCCTCTAGCAGTTTTAGAGTTTCAGGTCTGATGTTAAGGTCTTTAATCCATTTGGACTTAATTCTTGTGCATGGAGAGATAGAAGGATCTATTTTCATCCTTCTACAGATACATATCCAGTTTCCCCAACACCATTTGCTGAAGAGGCTGTCTTTTCTCCAATGAGTATTTTTGGCATTTTTATGAAATATCAGGTGGCTATAGCTACCTAGACTTACATCTGGTTTCTCTATTCTGTTCCATTGATCTACATGTCTGCTTTGTGCCAGTACCACACTGTTTTTGTTACTATGGCTCTGTAGTATAGGTTAAAATCAGGTATGGTGATACCACCAGCCTTATTCTTGTTGCTCAGTATTATTTTAGATATTTGAGGTTTTTTGTGATTCCAAATGAATTTTTGGATTGTTTTTTCTATTTCCATGAAGAATGCCTTTGGAATTTTGATGGAGATTGCATTAAATGTGTTGATTCTTTTGATAAGATTGCCATTTTCACAGTATTGATTTTTCCAATCCAGGAATGTCATGCATTTTAAATCCTCAATTGCTAATTTCTGGTATTTCCTATTTAATATTATCAGACTATGAATATAGGTGGTTGAAATCAAGGAATGAAACTGTATTTTCTTGCTTCATTTATCTACTACATGTCTTATACTCAGCTTTCCTTAATCTGGTCAAAAGTGAAAATTCTTTAAAGAACTGTAATGCCTTCAAGTGGCTAAGGTTATTAACACAACTTGCTACTAATAAATCTCACCAGCAATATGAGTTGTGTAAGAATAACTGCCAGTATCCAAAGCTCACACTTAGAGATTTTCACAAAAATCAAAGGAAGAGAAGGAAAACAATTTTATAAGGTTTTTAAAATTGTCTATTTAGTTTTTTATTTCTCTCCCCCTCAATAACCATTTAAAAATATTCTTCTTCATCAACATTTTATTCTCAGTAAGTTTTAAAAAGTATCATGGGCTGGAGAGATGGCTTAGTGGTTAAGCGCTTGCCTGTGAAGCCTAAGGACCCCGTTCGAGGCTCGGTTCCCCAGGTCCCACGTTAGCCACATGCACAAGGGGGCACACGTGTCTGGAGTTCGTTTGCAGAGGCTGGAAGCCCTGGCGCGCCCATTCTCTCTCTCTCCCTCCATCTGTCTTTCTCTCTATGTCTGTTGCTCTCAAATAAATAAATAAATAAATAAAATGAACAAAAAAAGTATCTTTATTCACTTAATTGAAAGAGAGAGAATAGTTATTGGCATACCAGGGTCTCTTGCTGCTGCTAATGAACTCCAGACATTACAAGAGAACTCCAGATGCCTGTGTCACTTTGCGCATATGGCTTTGCATGGGTACTGGGTAACTGAACCAGGGCTGTCAAGTTTTGTAAGCAAGTGCCTTTAACGTAAGCAAGTGCCATTTCTTCAGCCCCTAAGTAATTTTTTGCTATTTTTTATTAGTTATGCTTTGAGTAAATTCAATACCACAGAAATACTAGATATCTGCCTATGTTCTGTTACCTTTTGAAGGGATATAAACCACTGAAATATCTATAAAGATTTTTTACTCCCTCAGGAACAACTTTTGACCATAGAGATATATTGTCTCATTGTGACTACAGGGGCTTAGCAAATAGCTCTGATTCCAATCATAACTACCATAGGATAATCATTGTTATCAGAGTGTTATAATACACTATCTACACTATCACTGTCATTTTAGAAAAGTCATTCAATTTTCTCACACATAAAATGAAGTTAAAAAAAAAACCCTAAAGATATATGAAAAAGCCATATGGAAACCTATATGAGTTTGAACAAAAACTGTGTGGGTGGGTAATGCTTCTGGGACAAGCCATGGGTTATTATAGGAAGCTATCCAGTGAATGGAATACCTTCCAGTCAATTGTTGGTCAGGAAGGCTGTTAGAGAAGAAATGTTATCAACAATGTTCTCCAGAGGTGAATTTTGCAAGTTACACAACCAACTTGCCAGGTAAAAATGTGCTCACTGGTGCAATGGTGGCAAGACTGTTATGGGGTAACTAACTGCTCTCTGATTGGATTTAGACCTGCACCATGGGACAGAATTCATGACTGGGTACTAAAAACCTAGTCAAAGGTCTGTAGCTGGAGAGGTCAGAGATCCTAGGAGGAGAACTACTATTATTGTTTGGCTAAATTGAAATGTTGTGATCATGAACTTGCCCTCTACTTAGACACATATTTAGACACATATTTATGTGTCTTATGCCCATAGATTAGTGCTGCTCTTACCTTTGTTCAGAGAAGCTGCTTTTTGTAGTTGGCTGTAACTACTGAGGGAACTCAAGACTCAAATTGCTGAGCTTAAGTGAGCATAAGTGCTAAGTGAGACATATATGTCTCACTGTCCAAGGCTCAGAGAACATTTTGGAAAAGGAGGTTGGTGGGGAGGAGTGCTGTCTTCCATACATCATGTGGCAGTTTCATTCCTGACCTCATGGTGACTGCTATTATGGCTATAACACCTGCACAATACTGGGCTCATCAACATTCCAACATGGATGATGGAGGAGGACAAAACCAAACAAAGCAAGCAAACAAAACAAAGATCAAACTGGAAGAGGGACTAGATGGAAAGGAGTTCAGTGGAAGGGGAAGGGAGAGGGTAAGGGGAAGGCAACGTGGGGGAATTATGGTCAAAATATACATGTATGAAAATTACTAGTAAAATAGTTCAAAAATGAACTAGAAATATAATGAGCAAGCAAACAAACATGTAAAGTATTTTACTTACCTACGTCATAAAGTATTGTGAAAGTACCTGAAATAAGTGAATTTATCAAGTCAGGACTTGCCACAGCTTCCTGTTCATCTCTTTCCTCATAAGACCATAGATTTCATTTGTGATGCAGGAAGAAACCATGCTGTTTGCATAGCAGCAATATAAACTGGGTGATGAGCTGTGTTAGCAGCCAGATAACACATTTCTGCCATGGGGTCTTTATTGAGGCAATGAGTGAGGAGAAATTGTTTGATGAAAGAAAATATTGCAAAGAAAAATCTTGAAATCTTTTCATCTAGGAATTCTAAAACCAATATTACACATTGCTTAAGTTTAGTGAGTTATCTGTAAATGATAGCTGGGCTAAAAAATTGAAACATCACTCCTCTACTCTAATTTATTTTTCTATAAAAATATGATTATTTTCAGGCAACTTAAGATTTTAATGCAAACTTTTCTTCTGTTTTAAGAAAAGACAGGCCTTTTATTTAGTACACTACAGAGCAGTGGGAAGAGCAGTAATAATAAAATTGTCTTTCTTTTTTTTTTTCTTTCTATTCCTATTTATTATTTATTTATTGACAGAGTCTGAGCTCAGCAGGACAGTTCTTCTATTCATCTTCATTGGGGATACTCTGTAGCCTCAATCCAGCTGTTAGAGGCTAGGTGGTCCAGGGAGTCTTGCTGTGATGGTTTGTGTCTGCTCCCCATGATGCTTCTTCCTCCAGCAGATTAGCCTGGGATAGGTCTGATAGCTGAGGCATTTTACCTGAGCAAGCAGGGTAGCCCCCTGGCTTGCTGAGTCTAAGGCTCAAAACATCCAGACATTCTTTTCCAAAAAGTATTATTTGCAAGGAGAGAGGAGGGAGAGAGAGAGAGAGAGAGAGAGAGAGAGAGAGAGAGAGAGAGAGAGAGAGAGAGAGAGACGGAGAGAGAGAGAGAGAGAGAGAGGGAGGTAGGGAGGGAAAATAGGTGTAACAGGGACCTTAGCTACTGCAAACAAACTCCAGATGTATGTTCCACTTTGCACCTCCAGGTTTACATGGGTACTGGAGAATTGAACTGGGTCCAAATCCAGGTAGTTAAACTTTGGAGGCAAGCACTTTAACTGCTGAGCCCTCTGTCCATCCCTCTTTGAGACATTCTTGAACTAGTAAACGACATTCACAAGGATGATCCAGATTCAGGAAGGATGAAAGTGGATTCTATCTCTCTTTAAAAAAAATTTAAAAAATATATGTATTTATTTTTGGATTCTATCTCTTCATAGGAATTATTACCAAGACCTTGAGGCCATGTTTTTTTTCTTTTGCGAAAAGGGTCTCACTCTAGCTCATGCTGACCTGGAAATCACTCTGTAGTCTCAGGGTGGCCTCGAACTCATGGCAATCCTCCTACCTCTGCCTCCCGAGTGCTGGGATTAAAGGAATGCAACACCACACCCACCTGAGGCCATTTTTAATAGATTTTAGCTTGAGATTGAGTGTGAGGCTTTCACATGTCTGTGATGTTCCAGCCAGCAATGCAGCTGTAGTCGGGTGGGGAGTTCTAGATTAATTTAGACTTTTCTAATTCTGGAGTTTTGATTTTTTTTTTTAATTGTACTACACCACAATCAATTTTGCTTCATGTGTATCTGAATTTTTCAAAGCATTCCTGGCTGGCTTGTATCCATCCTATCACCCACCTCCCCTAACCATGAGGGGGCCTCAGATTTTGGGGTCTTAACCCCTAGAACCTTAGAATGTGATATATACTAAGTCTTTAAAGAGAGTATTAGCTTAGTTGAGTCAGCTAGCATAGACACTAACCCAAGTACTAGTATCCTTGAAAGAAGAGTGTGGGACAGAGACAACATCCAGAAGGAAGCTCCATGTGAAGATGGAGTGAGAAGATGGCAGGCCACTAGCCACCCACCCTGTGACCACCTTCAGCTTGTATTTCTGGCTTTTGGAGTTGGAAACAATAAGTTTCTGAAGAAAAACCCTGTTTCTTTTCTTTATCTTGAAAGCGTTTTCTTAATTGCAGTGATTA
Source organism: Jaculus jaculus (assembly GCF_020740685.1). Taxonomy (NCBI): domain Eukaryota; kingdom Metazoa; phylum Chordata; class Mammalia; order Rodentia; family Dipodidae; genus Jaculus; species Jaculus jaculus. Next base: position 152,090,421 of record NC_059103.1, read on the forward strand.
TAATGAGGCACCCCCATGTGGTTGGGGAGAAATCCCCTGGGCTTGACACTGGCTCTGGGGGCATAAAAAGAAAACATGAGGACTTCCGGTTAAGATGGCGGTGTAGGTACCACGCCAAAGCAGCCTAGGGGGGAAAAAGACCAAAAAAACTCAGCAAAATACACACTTTTACTAAAAAGTGAGGTGTATAGGAAATTGAAGCGACAGCAGAGAAGTAGAAGAGTTCCTGAGCATCCAGAGCCTGCACAGGCAGGAAAAGCGGCCCTGGCAGCTCGGCCAACCTCTGTGGCCGCGGCGCACCAGAAAGCCGCCAGACTCGGCTCGAGCCGCAGGAAAAGTCAGGTGCGGGAGCTTTCCTTCACACCGCGCTCTCCGCAACTCGGGAAACGTGAGGGGAGAGCGGCAGCAAGCAGCGGAGGAGCAGACCGCGAGGTAGAAGAACGTGGAGCAGCGAGAGAACCAGAGCAGATGCGGCTCCCTCCCCTCCCCCACCACCTGAGCCCAGCTCCAGCGAACAGAGCAGCGGCCTGGGACCCAGCCACGCCAACTTGAGCCGACAGGGGGACCCAAGCAGGAGCAGAGTTCGGCAGCAACATCAGCGGCTCCAGCACCGGTAACAGTGGCCCCAGCAGCAGCAGACCCAGGAGTGGCTGCAGCGGCAGACTCGGCAGCAGCAGCTTCAGGGGGAGCAGCGGCAGTGGACACAGCAGCAGCAGCTTCAGCAGCAGTGGTGGCTCCAGCAGTGGCAGCTACAGCAGCAGCAGAGGCAGCAGCAGCGGTGGGTCCAGCAGCAACACCTTCAGCAGCAGTGGCTACAGTCCCAGCAGGGGCAGCTTGAGCAGCAACAGTTCCAGCAGCAGGGTTGCTGATCTGCAGGGCCTCGCCATATTATAATCAAACTTCCAAACACACACACCAAAGAAAAAATATTGAAAGCAGTTAGAGAGAAAAATCAAGTTACCTACAAAAGCAAGCCCATCAGGATTACAGCAGATTATTCAACACAAACTTTTAAAGCCAGAAGGGCTTGGGGTGATATATTCCAAGTTCTGAAAGATAACAACTGTCAACCAAGGTTACTTTATCCTGCAAAGTTATCCATTCAAATAGATGGAGAAATAAAGACATTCCATGACAAAAGCAGGTTAAAGGAGTATTTGAAGACAAAACCAGCTCTACAGAAAATACTTGATAGAATCCTCCATGCTGAAGAAAAGGAAAAGCACACATATAAGGAACCTAGAAAAAACAAGCAATACTAAAATACTAGTTAACAGAAGAGAGCGCAGGTAGAACCAGAAACACACACACACACACACAAAAATGCATATGTACCCCAAAAGATTCAGGAATGTTCAAGATGATAGCAATTGTAACATTTTTGAACTTGAAACATTTCAAACTTTTGTAAAGAGTTGAATGTGTTGAATGTACAAAAAAATTGTGTATCAATACAGTATAAAAACACAGAATCAAAGGAGTAGCTTTACATTAAAAAAAAAAATGAGGCAATCTCACTGTTGTACTTACCTTCTTGTTGCTTGGATAAAACACTGACCAAAAGCAGCTGATAGAAGCAAGGTTTTTATTTTGGCTTACAACCTCCAGGGGAACCTTCATGATGGTGGGGGAAAGCATGGCATGAACAGAGGCTGGACATCACCTCTGTCATAGCAGGTGGAAAATAGCAGCAAGAGAGTGAGCTGAGTTCTGGCAAGGGGGAGGTGGCTAACACAACCCTAAGCCCACCATCAACAATATATCTTCTCCAGCAAGTCTCCCTCACCCAAATTGTCATTGCCTGGGAACCAAGCATTGAAAACACATGAATTTATGGGGTACAATTGATAAAAACCACCACATTCTACCCCTGGCTCCCATAAACTGGTGACCATTCATGATGTAAAATACAATGCATTCAGTCTAATTTTAAAAGTCCCCATAGTTTTTTATTAATTTAAATATACATATAATTTTATTCTTTTTTATTATTAAAACATGTTTTGCATGGGTACACCATGTGTTGATACTATCTTTTCCCCTCTCCCTGCCCTATTCTGCAGGGGACTCTCCTCAGTGGGGTTGCTGATATTCCCCATGAGGTTGTGGTCCATCCCAGCACTTGTTCAAACATCCTCATACTCCAGGGTCTCTTAACTATAGCCCTGTAAAACCAAAAATACATGATTGCACAGATATTCACACTGTAAATGATAGCATTGTAAAGAACAATTGAACCAATGCAAAATCTAAAACAGAGCAAATTGCAAATGGTCTACTTACATGTCCACCTGAGACTCACAGTGAAGTTTCTGGGGTTCCTGTTTTAGCCTTTGAGCTGAATTGAGCCTAGGTAAAACTCCATCTTGAGCCAACAGCTCCCCTTGGCATCTGTGGTAGTTGAATGAATGTTCCCCTGTTGAGTCAGGAGTTTTATTCAAGCTTGTAATTTGATGACACTGTGTGTGGATTCTAGGTCTGTCCCTAAGGCGTTTGTCACTGTAAAGTCTTGTTACTAAGGTAACGAGGTGTTTGTTACTGAATTCCAGACTAAGGGTATGCAGAGTGCCTGAGATTGGCCTGGGGTTCCTGAAGTGGGCTTGCTTGTGCAGGGAGTGGTTGCTTTGTTCTTTCTGTGTGGACCTGTGAAAGTGGGCCAGCTTCTTCTGCCATTATGGGATGTCTCCTCTCTCTGTTAGCTTCAGTTAATCCCTTCCTCCATAACTGTGTCTGGTTTGGAAGTTCACCCTAGCAATGGGAGGATGATTGCAACAGCATCTCAAAAAGTCTTGGGTCTTCACTGTAACCAATATTCATCCTTATGGCTCCTTGTGTCTCCATGCAGCGACTCTAACAATCCTACCTTACTTCACCCACTGGCCATTTCCAAAAATAAACCGTGTTGCTAATCCAATTATCCTTTCTTTTGTGCATTTGTTATACTATCATTGAACCAAGTAGGCTACTAAATTTGTTAATCCATTTTATTCACTGGGGAATAAAGTTAACTTTGAAGAGCAGGAAATTCCTTTAGCATTCAGGCTCCTTACTTTCAAGACTCAGCATTCTTCATGCTGTCCCAATGCAAAACAGCTAGCCCAATTTCCAACCTGAAACTTTCATTTCTTTTCATGCCATATTCTTCTTCTCTCACCAGTCCGTTACTTTTAAACTCAACCCAATACAAGTTCTCAAGACATGGCCAGAACACAGTTAGCTTCTCACACAAACTGCCTGGTCTAGACAAGTAATCCAAGTCTCATAGTCCATAATGTTTTCTGTATTTAGACCTTTAAACTTCAACTAGAATGGTCCACAAACACTACTTGCAGTGGTGAAATGTGTCTTTTAGGTACAAGGTTTCAAATCCTTCTGCATGCCTCTCACAAAGCAGTTCCAAAAGGCCCAAAGCAAGGTTTCTTGTTCAATGACCCCACTGGTCTGTTACCAATTCTTTGTTGTAGTTACTGACCTTCTTGTTGTTGGGATTAAGCACCCAGCCAAAAGCAGGTGATGGGAGGAAAGTTTTTATTTTGCCATACAGCCTCCAGGAGAAGCTTTACAATGGCAGGGAAAAGATGGTAGAACAGAGGCTGGACATCACCTCTGCCACAGCATGTAGAAAACAACAGCAAGAGTGTGAACCAAGTTTGGCTATCCTTAAACCTTCCCCCAGCATCATACTTCCTGCAGTGAGTCTCCATCTCCCAAATGGCCATCTCCTGGAGATCAAACATTCAATACACACGAGTTTATGGCAAACATTCCATTGAAACCAGCACACCCAAAGACATAATGTTGAGTTACAGAAACCCTAAGTAAAACGAAATATACTATATAGCTCCATTTGTGCAAAATTCAAATACACAAAAAATAAATTATCCAGGGATAGTAGCATAGGCTTTTAATTCCAGCATTTATGAGAGTAAGGCAAACATGCTGTAACTTTCATGATATCTCCCGGGTTTATGATCAATACCTATCAACCAGTCAATCAGTCAACCAACCAATCAATAAAAAAATTTTTAAGAAATGAAAAATATATTCTGTGATGTTAAAATCCAGGGCATTGTTATCTTTTGAGAAGCCAGAGGAGATATGGCTTGGGATGGTTGTTTTCCTGTAATGTTTAGTTCCTTGACTCATTTTATGTTTATATGGTATATTCTCTTCATGATAATTCAATGAAATGTACCTTTACTATTTGCGTACTTTTCTAACAAGATAATTTAATAAAATTCTCATTAAAACACAGCCAAAACATTATAGTACAAACAAAATATCTTATAGATATGGATTTTGAGGGATATTAGTGTATAGTCTTACATAGCTCATGAGTTTAGCTGTAACCCATACAGATAGACTTCCTCTTAAGGAAGAATGAAACAAATCTACATTTACAAAATAAGCCAACAAAAGGAGTGAATGCACTGAATGCATCTTTAAAGAAATGATTATCTTTATGTGTAAAAATATATGATTTTTCAATATATAATCCCAATACTTAAGAAGTGTATTATGTAATTTTTAAAGTAGATTAAATATGCTACCTTGACCTCACCTCTGTGTATTTCTTACCCTAGATATTTTTTGGGCAGGGTACTGAAGCATCATCACTATCATTGGTATTGTCATTCTCTTATTTTACTTGCACCAGGCTTCATAGACAAAGGAATTTCTCATAATCCCTTCTTTAGAAATAAAAAGAGGCAGAGCTAACTCTGGTCTAGACATGTCTCCATATCAACTGATACAAAATTTGGCCCAAATCAGCTTCTGTACAATGTGACATAGGTTATACATAACCTAACCTTATGTGTAAATAAATTGTAACCTAACTTGAGTACACCAAGCAGGTGAGTGCCAATCAGAGTAGCTGCCAAAACATGATCATGACAGGGAAATGCCAACTCTAGCCACAATCAGGTTGTTTGCTGTCCTTACTTCCTTTTATCTGGTAGAAATATAACCTGAAAATTGAGTGGGACATATGGGAGAGAATGGACATCTGGAAACATCTTGGCTGCCAGATTTTAGAATCTTTTTAAATGAATCAGTTACATTTCAGCAGTCTCTGTTTTGTTTTATAATTTGCAGCAGACAGCAGTCGCACTCTCTTCATAACATTCTGTGTATGCAAGGTGACATGAAGGGACTACTATTTTCTTCACATCTCATTGCTCACATGAAGGAGGGCTTACATCTTACTTTCCCATTCATTTTCTGGTAGCCCTTGAGTCTGCCAGGTTTCTTAGTTGCCAAGTCCCAGAAACCACTCTGGTCATCCTAAGGTGAATGAAATGAAGAAAGGGAGACAGAAATGTTATGAGAATTTCTGGATGTTAAGAGACAAGCAGTACATTCTAGTGGCAGTAGAAATATGCCAAAAATCTTGAACAATGGAAAGCCCTCAAGATGACGTAAGAAAGGAGTGAAGGTGGATGGCTAGGGAAGCTGTCCTCGCCCTCTTTTCAGTTTATTGCAGGTTTAACTTTAACTGTAATGTGTACCCCACTGTGAGTTTTGTTTGCCCAACTATTACATTTTTGTAAATCTTTTGGAACCTGCTTGCTCAACTGTCCCATGTGAACTATTGTAACCCATGTTTGCTTATACTGTAACATCCTTAACAAACTTGAGTTAGGGACCGACGCTGTTATGGAGAGATCTGGGCATCAGTCCACTGGCATAAACTTCCTGTCCTTCACCTGGCTATGAAAGAGCACTCAGGAAGGAAGTGGCAACATGACTTGTCATGTGCTGTGCTGGTAAGGCTTTGAGAATAGTTTAGTAGTTCAGAGAAACAGTAGGGTTGTAGGTGAATTCCATTGCTAGGGTGGCCATAGCAAAGGGCCTTAGCTTGGCTTAAATAACAGGTGCTTAATTTCCTGAAATTCTAATAGTAATTTAGTCCAAGACTAAAGTGTCAGCTGGGTGGGTTCCTTCCAGTAACTGTGAGACATAATCTGTTTTGTATCTTCCCTAGTTTCTGTTAGCCTAATGGAACTTTTTTTTAAAATTTTTATTTATTTATTTGAGAGTGAAAGACAGAGAGAGAAAGAGGCCGAGAGAGACAGAGAATGGGCACGCCAGGGCTTCCAGCCACTGCAAACAAACTCCAGACGCATGTGTCCCCTTGTGCCTCTGGCTAACGTGGGTCTTGGGGCATTGAGCCTCGAACCAGGGTCCTTAGGCTTCACAGGCAAACACTTAACTGCTCAGCCCTCTCTCCAGCCCTGTGATGGAACTTTTAGGGCTCCTTCATTGTTAGATACAGGATCCCAGCCCCTTCCTTTATGCTCATTTAATGTTCTCTTTGTCTGTCTAGCTCTGTGTTCATATTTCATCTTCCTGTAAATACACAGGTCATATTGAGCTGAGATTTAAACTATCTCTGTCAAGACTATTTCTAAAGAAGGTCATATTCTGAAGTACCAGGAAGTGAGGTTGAAACATATTTCAGTCATACTGTTCAACCTGTAAAAGGGAGAATGCTTATTAGTCAACAGTCATACTGTCTGGTATGTTCAACATTGCTTCATATATAGAAACAGCTTGGTTTGAGAAAAAGTCAATGCTTTTCTTAGGCTCACATGATGTCAAGATTATACACAGTTTCTCCTGAGGTCTGACCTTTATTCATTTTACTAAGCCCTAGTTTCATGTGCACCACAAAGTAAAAAAATCTTTCCTTTGTTTCTTAGGAAAATATTGATTGTTCCATATGCTATTCCAAATAGCAATTTTGTTTATATGTTTGCTAGGGAATTGAATTGTGGTCTTCATACTGACCCATCTCTCCAGCCCCTTTTATAATAATTTCTTTTTAGTTTAGTGTGCTGCTGGTAAAGAAGTATAATCTTAGAATTTAATAATAGCTAACATTGTGAAAAGATATTCTGTGCCAGGATCGTAAGATATTTATGAATAGTAGTTCATTGAATTCTCAAATATCCTCAACTATGTATAATAAAACTGGGACTACCAAAGTTTCCCAATATTTTCTGAAGGTCAGCAGGTTGTAACAGTGAAGGTAGAGCTTGTCTCAAGCTCATTTGAATGTTCATGTGTCATTGTTGTCTTTTTTTATCTTCTTTCTTTCTTTTCTAAGGTAGGGTCTTGCTCTAGCCCAGGCTGACCCGGAATTTACTATGTAGTGTCAGGGTGGCCTCAAACTCACCATGATCATCCTACCTCTGTTCATGTGTCATATCAATATACTGTGATCATTCAGAAATTTCACATTCAGGTCTTTTCTTCCCATCCAGTGTCTTTTAAAACATGTAACTAGAACTTGGCTGAAATATGTGCCTCTATAATGTTAACATTATATTCAACTTTTCTGAGTATCTTCTGATGAAAGCCATCAGTGGAGATAAAACTTGAGGAGGAAGTATCAAGAGGATTGGGAAATAAAGGAGGACTGGCTATGTCAGGTCACCTGTTGTGTTTTCAGCATTTATAGGATTGCACCCTCTTCTCCTTCTGCCCTGCTTCTAGAAAGAGGCAGGTGAGACAGAAGGAATCCATTTAAAAATGGGGACAGGCCAGGAATGATGACTCACACCCATAATCCCAATATCGGGATGCTGATGCAGGAGGATTGCTAAGAGTTTGAGAACAATGTAGGCTGTACATTGAAACCTACCACTCCACAAAAAGCAAGGATGATGGGCTAGGCCATGTCTAAAGCAGTCCCATGGAAGCTAGCTAGAGATAGGTAGATTATTTAAGACTTAAGGAAGAGTCTAAATATTGTATAGTCCACTGTGGGCTCTGTGTTTGTGGATTCAAACAAGCACAGATTCAAAATACATTTAAGGACTGAGGAGAGAGCTTGGTGGTTAAGAGTGCTTGACAGGAAAACAGGAGGGCCTGATTTACCCTGAATTCAATTTCCTAGCAGGTAAACAATCAGACATATGCATGCTATAACCCTAGTCCAGTTGGGGACCAGAGACTAGAGAATCATTAGGGGTCACCAGTCAGTCAGTCTGAATAAGAACCAGTAGCTCTAGGTTCACAAAGAGACTCTATGTCAAGGAAACAACAATGGGAAGAAGGATAGAGGAGCAAACTTCACATTCTTCTTTGGTCTCTGTATTCATGTGCATATGGTGCATACAACTGCACACACACACACACACAGACATGCAATAAAAATTCATTTAAAAAAATTCATCTGCAATGAACACATAGCAACATTTTCTTGTCCTTATTCCCTAAGCAGCATAGTATGTTATAATTACTTCTATAGAGTTTATACTGTATTAGGGATTGTAAATAATCTGGTGATGACTTTGAACCCACATGAGGATGTGAACTGTTTAGAGGTGAATATTATGTCATTTTATATGTAGCATTTAAGCATCAGGGATTTTAGTATTAAAGGGGGTGAGGAGATAGGTGAACCTGAAATCAGTCCCCTAAATATGCCAAGGAACAAGTGTATTGAAGAACTATTTTTCAGCTTCTTTATTATAGAAAAGGTGGCTTTTTCCTTAGACATAGGTAAGCACCTCTCTGCATTGATTTCTTCAAAACACTAAATGCTGTGTGATGAATTTGTCTCTACTTGGACTTACACTCCAGAACATTTGGCTTCTTCTGATTCAAACACATTAAGACACAGCTACCTTGAATAACAAATGTTTGTCTTCTGTAGCTGCTAATTCGTGGGAAAAATCACTGTAGAGAGAGTGGGGACAGTGAGTGAGACATAGAATCAGATTCCCTGGCAAGAGCTGGCTTCTGATGTCTCAGGTTTTAGCTGGAAATATGCCCCATTCAATATGCTCAGGAGGTGAAACTATATTAATCTTGCCACTTGTAATGCTTTGTATTTGGAGATGCTTTGTTTCAAACAGCTTCTGCCTCCCCAGAGGTCTGGCTGCTTCCTAACTGCCTCTGCACTCGAGATACTCTCCATCCACTTTCAAAGGGAAGGGCATTGGCTTTCTCCCTGATTCTGCAAACCAGCACTGTAGCCTTTACTGATGTTTTGAATGGGCTTGAGAGCTACAAAAACAAATCCTTCATGATCTTTTAAACTAGTCCTTTCCTCCAGGAATGTGCTGATGTCCACATCAGACTGTCAAAGTGGTGTGATGATGACCACACTGGATGGTGAATGGAGGATTCTGGACACCAGGTTCTGGCCAGCCAACAAGGCACAGGCTTGATTCATGGCAGCAGAAGTTGCTTTGTGATTCAATAGAAAGGTTGAGAAATGATCTGATGCAGACAAAGCACACTCCTGACTGCATCTCTGCTCTGCCTTCTGTAAGGTCTGGGCCTGTGAGTCATCTCTCTCCATGCTGCCGATGGTCACAGAGCACTCAGTCCCTGTTAGGCCCGGGCACACAATTTAGCAACAGGAAAAACAGAGATTAACTAACGGGAGCTAGAACCCAAACAAATAACCTTAGCAATTCTGTAAGGGCTCTCTTTTGTCTAGACCCTCATCTTTTCATTCAGTTTCACGCTAAGGAAAATATATAATAGTAGGAGATATTTTTAGGGCTGTACAATGTGTACTGAAATAGCTCCTGGCATCCCCAGGTTTCATTGGGTAAATTGAATTTAGCCATTAATCCAATTAGCAGAAAGTATGTCAAGTTACAAGGCGTGAGGAATTCAGGAGTGGGAGCCCTGACTGCACTGACGAGGGAGTGAAGGCTGACCGTTCATGAATTGAAATCATTCTTTCTTCCTCTGCTACTGACCCTCAAGCTGATCTTATGCAAGTCTGACTGGGAGTGGCAGGTGTTTTATCATATTGACAAACAAATATACAGTGGCAAAATGGAGTAATTTTTCTTTTCTTGTGTGTGTTCATGTATGTGAATACACATGTGTGTGCACATACATGTGGAGGTTTGAAGGTTGTTCCTTAGATGTCTTCCACCTTTTAAAAATATTTTATTTCTATTTATTTATTTATTTGACAGAGAAGGAAGGAGAGGGAGAGAGAGAGAGAGAGAGAGAGAGAATGGGCATGCCAGGGCCTCCAGACACTGAAAATGAACTCCAGATGCTTCTGCCCCCTTGTGCATCTGGCTAACGTGGGTTCTGGGGAATCAAACCTGGGTCCTTTGGCTTTGCAGGTGAGTGCCTTGATTGCTAAGCCATCCCTCCATCCCTTCCACACTTTTTTGAGGTGAAGTCTTACTGAATCTTAGAATGTTAACTTGCCAGTCAGGTTACATTGGCTCATGGGCAAGCTGCAAGCTCCCCCAGTCTCTACCTCCACAGTGCTGCTGGTGTTGTCAGTGTGCACCACCATGCTAACTCTTCAATTTTTACTGAGTTCTGAGGGTTGAACATAGATCTTCATACTTACACAGCAAGCACTTACTGTGATATTTCCCCAATCCCCTTTTTGTTTTTGTTTTTGAACAGGATCTCACTTTGTGGATCAGGCTGGCATCAAACTCACAATTCTCCTGCCTCAGCTTACCATTCAAGTGCTGGGTTTATAAGCATGTGCCACCACTGAGCAGAGTACTTCTTATCAATTGTCTTCTCTCTCTCTCTCTCTCGCTATATATATATACACACACACACACACACACACACACACACACACACACACACACATATATATATATATATATACACACACACAAATATATATATATACAAATATATATATTCAATTTATATATATACATACATACATATATAGATACATATATATATAAATTGATTATGTCTGTTTTGTTAGGCTAACTGAAAGGGTTTCCTGCATTTCTTCCATGATACCTAAGAGGAAGCTCTTTGGGATTTTTTTAGGTCAAAAGTGTTTAAATGCTTGTAATATATAATCAGCACTCAAAAATAGTTACTGGATTTTTCAATAAATTTTGTTAATTTTATATATTTGAAGTTATACTAATTTTTAAAAGAAAGGAAAAATCAAGACTTTAAGTGTTCAATTTACTAACACGTCATAACTCTGAACTCACAATATGAAAGTGCTTGTTTGCACTATGAATCGTGTTACCACATAAGCAAGGTAAAACTCAAAGCTTAAGGGACTTTTATTTCCACTGGGAAAATGATATCTATACCATCACATGCTATCCAGATACTTTGAGTTCATTCTGGAAACCAGTTATGTAGAAATAATCTCAATAGATGAATGTCTGGAAAGTGGTGTTCCCTTTGCCCTGGAAAATGAGAGTGTAGGACATCCAAAGGGCTGGCTCTTGGACTATTTCTTTATTGCTCCACCTAAGTTTATGCTGAGATGTTCAGGCTAGTGAGCCACAGGACTCCACAGAGGACAATTTGGAAACATGAAGAAATGCTGGGGTATAGAGAATGCATAGGAGCATGGATATGAAATGATCATGCCACTTTTCTTTTGTCCCACTAACAGATTTCTTTTCAGTTTACACATTACATCCCAGAAAAATCATTTCTAAATTCTCTATATTCTGAAATAGTAAGTATTTTGATCTTTCTTCTCAAAGTAAATGTTTCCAATAATTTCCCCAGTCTCTGGTCCCCCTGCTTGGAGGTGCTAAAGATTGGGAAATTTCTTGCAGAACGTGCATGAAGCCTTAGCAAGAGATTTCATGACCATAGCCTTTGATACACATTACTTAACAGTGTGCTTTGGGCATGTCAGGGACGGGGATATTGAAGTTGGCTTGGGAAATAGTGCACAGATGAATAAGAACTGATGTGCTTTCTCTCATGGGCTTCTATTTCTAGACAAGAGATTAGAGGTAAGTGCCTAATTAAACAGCTGAAAAGACAGGGGATTAAGCCTAAGAGAGTTCCTTTAGATATACTTATAGGACCATCTGCTAAATTCATAAAGACTCCAAAAGCTGTAAACTCTTGGTCCTCTTGAATTTTAGAAATTCGACTGCTTTTGCTGGTGGGGCACTTATCAGCTATTTATTTTTCTGTCCTGTTAAAGGCAAAATTTACCATTGCAACTAACTATAGACTTTAAAAGTATCAGTAAAGTAAGAATAATTGTGAAAAACAAACCATGAGATATTTTGAGGCTGTCAAAATAAATTAGGGATATTCTTTTAATAAAGGTGAATTAATTTTATCAGTAGATCGGAGAGCAGTGAGATATCTAAGTACAAGTGACTTGGATAACAGCATTCAACCCCACACAGTATGACTCAACCCAGTGTTTCACTTGGTGCTTTAGGGACATTAGTTTTTTGAAAGAAGTGTGCAGGCCAGATGTGTCAAGGTAGGTTGCAAAGGCATCTCTTGGCAGTAGGTTGCTCCCAGCACTTTCCACTTCGATCACTTCTCAGCACTTCTTTGAAGTTGGATGTTGATGCCTGCTTATCAACTGGGCACACACTGCTTCCTCCTGTCAGTGGGTGAGGTGATCAGCACCCAATAAAGGGGAAGTGGAACCCCAGTGGGCCTGCCCACAGAGCTGTGAATAGAGAGAGGGACTCTTGGCTGGTTATGGGAAGCAGTACAGTAATTCTTCCCCCTGACTTTAAATCAGCCTTCCTCTGCAGCAAATCCTGCGGCTCACTCAGTGTCTGGAGTTCAACTGGACATGCTCCAGACAGTCCCACACCCTCATCTCTCTCAGTGTGGCTTCTCATGGCCACCTTCTGCCTCTTTGTCATGCTGCCTCCTTCTGCCCACACCTGTCTTATTACTTCTCTGAGTCTTGGACAATATTGTATGATATTAGTCTGCTTTAAAAAAAAGATTTTAAAAATATTTGTTTAAATTGATAATTTCATTCATATACATAGAGTGATTTAATTATATTCATCCCCATTACCCTGTTTTATCTCTTTCCCACTAAACCCATTCTTCCCAACTAATCCCTTTATATCTTCATGTATTTTTCAAAATATATTTTATTTTTATTTAAGAGAGATATATAGAGAGAATGAGAGCACCAGGGCCTCCAGTTGCTGCAAACGAGCTCCAAATGCATATACCAGCTTGTACGTCTAGCTTACATGGGGCCTGGGGAATGGAATCTAGGTCCTTTGGCTTTGCAAGCAAGTACCTTAACTGCTAAGCCATCCCTCCAGCCCTTCATGTATTTTTTCTTTGGAACTCACTGAGTTAAACTAGGATTCATGCATGAGCATAGGTGGGGAATTACTTACTGGATTATAGTAATTTACCAGTGGCTATGCCACTGAATAGCATGACTGTCCCTTCTCTATTAGCTGTGAACTGCCATTCATGATCAAATGTTGATGGGTTTGATCTTGTGCTGGAAACTATAGCTACTGTGAGTTCATGAGCATGATGGCCATGTCATGCCCAGAAGACAGCATTCCATATCACTCTTCCCCATCCTCTGGCTCTTACATTTTTTCCATACTTCCCACAGCACTCCATGAGCCTTGGGTAAGGGGTAGTATAGATGTCCCATTTAGGAGTGGGCAAACAGCAGTCACATATTCTTGGCCATTTCACCAGATAGGTATCTCTGCATTAACCTCTGCACACTGCAAAAAGAAATGTAAGTGACTGAGGCTAAGAACAGCACTGATCTATGGGTATAAACATATATTTAGAAGGTAGTTTGTTAACCTATTCATTTATCATAGCAACAGTAGTAGGTTCTTGACGACTGTACCACCCCTAGCATATTACTTCCCTGGACAAGGGCTTTTGACCAGGTTTGCAGTACAAAGCACGAATCCCCTCCTGTGTTAGTGGGCCTCAAGTCCAATCAGAAAGCAATTGTTTTCCCCTTATCATGCCACTATTGCACCATCTTGCCTGACAGCTTGATTGTGGAGCACACAGGATCTACAGCTGGGTAAGACTGGTAGTCACTTCATAGCACCTTCTGGCACTATGAAAGTTAGCTGGTGAGGAGAAAGTTTCTACCTCAGTTTCAGCTTGATTTTTCTATGTCCTGCAATTGAAGCATGTGGCGTCTTTAGCAAAAAGAGTTTGGGTGAGTAGCCAAGAGAAGTGACAGCATTCTACTCCTTTTTAGGGGGCTCTGTGGCCTCTCTGACAAATCATTCATCCTTGGCACTGGGATAGTTGATGAATAACCTGAAAGCAGCTCTCTATCCACTCATGTAGCACACTGTTGCTCATCTTCTTACAAAGTAAGATTACAAAGTAGGTTTCCCTATGGCTTTTTCATATATCCTTAGCTTTGGTTAACTCTCCTCCACTCTCTTCTCTCCCCTTCCCTGCTACTTTCTGCATAACCTTCCCTCCTCTGTTCTCCTCCTTTACTTTCATATCACATGTGTTCTACTCTCCCTCCCACCATACCTCTTCTCCTCTGACCTCTATTTTAGCTCCCTGACCTATACAAACACTCCAAGTTAAACACACAAATCCAAAATTCAAAGCTAGTATCTACATCTGAGACAGATCATGTGGTGTTTGTTTTTCTGTGCCTGGGTTATTTCACTTAGCATATTTTTCAGTTCCACCCATTTTCCTGCAAATTTCGCACTCTTCTTTTTCTTTACAACTGAATAAAACTCCATTCTGTATTATCCATTCATCAGTTGTGGTATCTAAGCTGATTGCATTTACTAGGTATTATGACTAGAACAGCAATATGCATGGGTGAATAAGAATCTCTGTAGTAGACTCCTTCAGGTTTATGCTCAGGAGTGGTAAAGCAGGAGATCTAGCTTTAGCTTTTTGGAAACCTTGACACTGATTTCCATAACAGCTATACCAGTTTCAGTCTGCCTTTTAAAAAATACTTTTAGAGCCGGGCATGGTGGTGCACGCCTTTAATCCCAGCACTTGGGAGGCAGAGGTAGGAGGATTGCTGTGAGTTCAAGGCCACCCTGAGACTACAGAGTAAATTCCAGGTCAGCCCAGACCAGAGTGAGACCCTACCTCAAAAAAACCAAAAATAAAAAATAAAAATAAATAAAATACTTTTACTTTTATTTATTTATTTGAGATAGAGGAAGGAGGAGGAGAGTGCTAGGGCCTCCAGCCACTGCTAACGAACTCCAGATGCATGTGCCACCTTGTGCATCTGGCTTATGTGGGGCCTGGGGACTCGAACCTAGGTCCTTTGGCTTTGCAGGCAAACACTTTAACCACTAAGCCATCTTCCCAACCTTCAGTCTGCCTTTTAAAAATTTTAAATTTTTATAAGAGAGAGAATGGCACACCAGGGCCTCAGTCACTGCAATCAGACTCCAGACATGTGCACCGCCTTATGTGCATGTGCAGCCTTGTGCGCTTGTGTCACCTGGTATATCTGCTTTACACGGGACCTGGAGAGTCAAGCAGGCACGTAAGCAAATGCAGGCAAGCACCTTAAGTGCTCAGACATATCTCCAGCCCTCAGTCTGCCTTTTCATGTACCCTTGCGACTAGAAAGCCAGGCCTGCTCCCCATGTGAAGAACATTGCACTATGTGCAGAAATTATAGTTAATCACTAGTAGCTTCACTTTTTCTTAAAGTTCTTAAGTTATTCCTTTTAGTCCTGGAAAAGCCATTTCATTTTAAGTTTTCATTTTTAATTTAATTAATTTATTTTGAGAAATAGAGGGAGGGGGAAATAGATAGATAGAGAGTTAATGGGCACAGAAGGGCTTCTAGCCACTGCAATGAACTCCTGATGCATGTGCCCCCTTGTGCATCTGCATCTGGCATACATAGGTACTAGGGAATTAAACCAGGGCCCTTAGGATTTACAGGTAAATGCCTTAACCACTCAGCCATCTCTCTTTTCTTTCTTGGGGTTTTGAACATACAGGTTTAACTTAGTTGATCACTGCCATTCAAAGCTTAATTTTTATAAAATTTTAGAAAAACTAAAGTTAAAAAAAATATTTTTCTTTATTTGAGAGAGAAATAGAAGGGAAGAGAGAGAGAGAATGGGGATATTAGGGCCTCTAGTTACTGCAAATGAACTCCACATGCATGTACCACCTGTGCATCTGGCTTATATGGGTTGTGGGGAGTTGAACTTGGGTCCTTAGGCTTTGAAGGCATACACCTTAACTGATAAGCCATCTCTACGAACAGAGATTTTTTTTTTTCTTTGAAGGAGGATTTCCATATAGCACAGGTTGACCTGGAACTCACCCTTTAGTCCAGGCTGCACTCAAACTCACAGAAATCCTCCTACCGCTGCCTCCTGAGTGCTGGGGTTATAGATGTGTACCACCATGTCCAACAAGAATTCTATTTAACAGAAATTAAATAGTACACATATCCATTGCTTCATAGGTTAAGCATCTAAATTGCAATCAAATAATTGGTATATTTTCAACATGAGACATAAACAATAAGATAAATGACAAAAGGACCCAACAAGGTGACATTTTACTATGTTAATAAACTAAAAAGAGATTCAGTATTTATTTATGTCTCACTCTAATCCAGGCTGACCTGGAATTCACCATGTAGTCTCACGGTGTCATTGAACTCATAGTGACCCTCCTACCTCTGCCTCCCAAGTGCTGGGATTAAAGCCACCGTGCCCAGTAAAATTCAGTATTTAATATATGTAATTTTTATTTATTTATTTGAAAGAGTGAGAAAGAGACAGAGAGAGAAAGGGAGGAAGAGAGAGAGAGAGAGAGAGAGAGAGAAAGAATGGGTGCGCCAGGGCCTCTAGGCACTGAACATATGTGTCACCTTATGCATTTGGTTTAAGTGGGTACTAGGGAATTGAACCTGGGTCCTTGGGCTTTGCAGGCAAGCACCTTAACTGCTAAGCCATCTCTCCAGCCCTTAGTATTTTTTAACATCAAATTTTTCTATAAAGTCTGACATGATCAGCTACATGAAGTTTTTATCTACAACTTCAACTTTTAAAAGAATTCTTATTACAATGATGACAATATCTGGTAGTTTTTCTTGAAAAACATGAGCAGTACACTTATACTACCTCTGTAGTATTTCAATAAGGATCCCCTGAAATGGTACAATTAAGCACATTCATCAAAGTTTAATGCTGGTTTACCCCACTTGACAGTTAACCAACAAAGTAAAACACATCAACCACAGTTGATTTGGTTTCAAGAAAACCACATATGTGAATGACAATGTCATTATTTTCTCACCTCACCTCAACCATTGACAGGAATTTTGTAGGCTGCCAAGCTATTTATTTGAATTGTAGTTGGCATGGGGTTTGTAGTTAATTGCTCTCCAACATGTGCAGAAGTTACAGACCTTGTCCCTTCTTTACACGTGTCCCAGATTAATATGTCAAGAGCTGACAATTTTAACTGGAATGGCTCCACAACTTTGAGAGAATGTCCAAATAGAGTTATGATGATGAAGCATGTTAGTTTTTCTGAACATAGGCAATATTTAGCATTTTGAGTGAAAATTTTCAGTTTATATTAATTGTTAAGTTTTGCTCTTAAATCATACTTATTAGTATCTAAATTTTAATATTTTTCAGATTTCTAACTTGTTAATCTTTCCATTGCAACCTAACATTGAATAAAATCAATATCATTGAGATAAAAAGCGTCCAGTTCATTTAAAGTAATACTTCCTAATGCTCTTGATTCCTGGCTAAAGAGCAGTGTTAAATTTTGAAACTGTCTGCAAACTTCTACTCATCTTTCATGTTCTGAATTTTTTGTTAGAAACCCAAATATCAGACTTTGCTCTCTGTTAGGATTCTTGGCTAATTCTGATTTATGCCAGATGCTATTTAAATTCAATTTAAAATTTTAACTTAATGAAAATTCAATTTGATTTTAATTGTAAATGAACTTTAATTGAATTTTTAATTTTCTTCTTTAAAATTTAAATTAAAAATCAGTCACTAACATGTAAATTAAGGTTGACATACTATTTGAAGAAGGAAAATTACTGTTAAATGTGCTTAAGTTTTGGGAAAAGATAAGTTCATTATAAAACATTTGAAAAATCAAAAAAATCACATACCAAATGTCAACATTTTGAATGGGAAAAATGTGATATATGGGCATTTTCAGTGATTTTGTGATTTGTTAGCATTTTAATATCCTATTAGGATTATTTTATCAGTTAGTCAATCAAGATTATTTTGGCCACTTATACAAAATAATATCACTGTGCCATCAATTAAAAAAAAAAGATTGGCTCTATTAAAAATGCAACATGCAAGATTTTTTTTTCTTCAAACTAATTATTTGAATTTAATGAATTGGCTAGTCTCTTTCCATAGAAGTCTGCCTTTGGAATGGTTTGACTGGGTCTGGAGAGCTTTGGAAGTTGGGTGGATGAGAGCTAGATGTTTGTATAACATGTTGTATGAAATTAAAAAGTAGAAGTCAGCAAATACCTTTCTACTTCCTTTTCCTAACAACTCTGTGTGCTTCCTTCCATCACTGACGGATGAGGAGCAGGCAGTTGCATGCTCAGTCCCTCCCCTCGCGGCGCCTTTCCCCCCTCCCACTGCAACCGGGAAGAACGGGCTGGAGAGGAAGGGCATAACATGGGAGGTTTCCTCTTTTTCCGCTCAGGATGACATGCTGTCATATCTGTCACAACGCTTATCTCTTCCAATCCCTCATCTCCTGTCCTTCAGGTCAATGCTTCCAGTTAGTGCAACGGAGATGTTTTTAATGGACATTTTTTAGTTTGCTTTGAAGTTTACAAATTATTAATTCCTAATATGCCAAAGCGGTACAATAATCACCAATATCTAATACCAAAACATTTTTACAGTGCTTAAACACAACCTCATTTCTATTAGCATGTGGTTAGTCCCTTTCTCCTCTCCCAAGCTCTTGCCAACTTTTTGTCTTTTTAGATTTTTGCCTTCTGCTTCTTATCTACTTTCTGTTTCTATAAATTTTCCTGTTTGGGGCATTTTATAAAAATGGAATTATTATATGGACTTTGTGTCTAGTTTCTTTCATTTAGAGTAACAGTATTCGGCCATGTTGTAGCTAATGTCAACACTTCACTCTTGTATGGCTGGTAATATTCCATTGCATTGAACACATCTCACTTTGTAACCAATCAGCCAACAATTGAGTTGCTTTTACTTTTTTGCTATTCTGAGTAACAGCACTATGAGCATTAACATACAGGACAAGAGGGCATATGTTTTATTTTTTATGGGTAAGAATAAAAAGTGGGATTGTCAGTCGTTTTTCACGTGCAGTAGTTCAGTGAGCGATTGTTATCCACACGGAACTCTTCAGCTCCCAGACATTTTCCCATATAGTCGCACGATGATGTATTCTTATGAGGAATGTGCGAGAACTCTGATTTCTCTACATCCTCTCCAACACTTGTCATTGTTCCTCATTGTGCTTGGGGTCATCCTAGTGGATGTGATTCATTTTGGCTTGATTTCCCTGAGGACTAAGGATGACCATCTTTGGTATTTGCTTATTGGCCATTTGGATACCTTCTGTGGAAAAATGACTACTCAAACTTTGGGGCTTAAAACAAAATGTGTGTGTGTGTTGGGGGGGTATTACTGATTTCCTTCCTCCCACAGTTTCTTTAAATGTTCTGAATGCACATTTATTGTCATCTAGGTAATTTGCAAACATCATCTATTCTGTGAATTCCCACTGCAGTACATTCATGCTTCAAGAAATAGTTATTTGCAGGGAAGAAAACTTCATTCATGAGAAGTTAAACAGAGCATTTTCACACACAGATTGATTCATTAGGGCTTTGGCTCAACTACTTTTTTGTGTATGTGTGTGTGGTGTGTGCACGTATGTATGCATGTTTTCAGGTATGCAGGTGCATATGTACATGCACATGTGTGCACATGCTTACATGTGGAAGCCAGAGGTTGATGTCAGGTCTCTTCCTAGGTCAATTTCTAGCTTATTTATGAGATAGGGTCTCTTATTCAAACTTGGAACTCTCTAATCGAGCCATGGTCCCAGCCCTCAACTACTTTTTTGTGCCTTCATTTAGGGCTGTGGTCACAGAACTTGCTGTCAGCTGGACTCACCAGCCAGAGCTGAACTCATGCAGCTCTGTGTGGTCTTGAGTATCTACATGTGCTGAATCCTGTTCTCCTTGGAAGATGTGTCTTATGCCCCCACATCCCAGGCCAGATGCTGATCAGCCAGTTATATTGTAACCCCTTTATTTGGTTTGAATGGATTCCTGATTCTGGTAAATCTCATGTTGATGTCAACCATTGTCTCTCTGAAAACGTGTCTTTCCCTTGGACTTCCTCACTGAATTTTATATGGCCTTTGTCCAGTGAGTACACCAAGTGACAAAAACTTTCCTCACAAACAGATGTTAAAGGATATCAGTGCTCTGCTTTTGTTTGTGAAGCTATGGTAGTGTTTCTCTCTTTTTCTTGTTCATTTATTATGTTTTTAAAAATGGTCCTGTGTAGCCTAGAATGACGTTGAACTCCTGATCTTCCTATGCCCACAGGCTGAGGTTACAGGCATGCTGGACCTTGCTAGGCTTATAACAACATGATTCTGTTTCTCACATGCAATGAAGGTCAGCCCTTGAGAAATATGATTATTGATGTATATCAGTAGGTACTTAAGGATCAGTACCAGATATCAAATTTATTGAAACGAATTCTTAGAGATATCAGGCCAAAGTAATGGAGAATATTTACAAAATGTTCTTTCCTCTATAAAATTTGAATCATATATGCTTAGGAAGTAGGCATATTTCTATCTTATTACAAAGAAAATTTAAAAAGTTTTACAACACAAATACATGCTCAAGCTTACACATACACATACTCAAGCCTACACACATACAAACTCAGGTTTACATGCATACACACTCAAGCTTTCACACCCATACACACTGAAGCCTATAAACAAACATGTTCAAGCGTACACAATCCACATTCAAGTTTACACACATGCACACACTCAAGCTTACACTCACATACACACTCAAGTCCCCATACACATTCACACTCAAGCTTACACACACATACACTCAAGCCCCTGACACACTCAAGCTTACACACACATATACATGAAGCTTACACACATACACGCTCAAACTTACACACATACACAGTCAAGCTTACAGAACCAAACAGTGATTCTTGGTGCTTTTATTTCTGTGATTCCCAGCGACTGAACATGGACAGAGTAAAGCAATACAGCAGATGATGCTGAGTAAGGCAAATGTGCTTTTGAAAATAGAAATGGCACTGCTATCAGTGTAAAAATAAAAATGAAAAAAATACTAGTTGGTGACAGAAAGTCAAGAAATTAGATGGATTTGTCTTAAAGGAGAAATAAGAAAGCAACTCGACTTGCTGCAGGCCAGTGATGAGGTGAGGTTTATATCGTGCTTTGGCTCACAACATTTAGCTTAGAAGGGAGCTTCCATGAGACCAAGAAGCTAGGAGAAGTGAGGACATCCTGAAATATTCAAGGACACTTCCCTTTTCTGTCAAACCTGAGACATAAAAATAGGAGGTAATGAGGAAGAGAGATTTTAATTGATTGCAGACTGTTCTATTTTTTCAAACTTCTTGAGTGGACAAAGGAAATCAATATAAACAATGGAGGATTCTGATATGTTTAGGAAATGGAAAACAATGTCCAACAGTAAGGTCCGGACAGTTCCAAACTGATAGAGAAGTAGTGGAAAATTCCATTACCTCCTGCATATATTTTCTGAGAATACAATGGGACATTTACTGACTGTTAGCACTCAGTCAGCTGGATACTGGTTTGAATTTATTTAATCAAATATACCAGTCAACTTTTTATACACTGTGTCAAACCACCTCCATGTCTATGAGAAAGTGTTCTGCTCATATTGGAATAAGGACTTTTGAAAGGTAAGCATGAAGAAGTATTCAGAGATATTTTGGTAGTTCTTGGGTCTTAAGCTATTAGGCCACTTGGCAGAAAACTGTCCAGATATGAATAGGAATTAAGATAGAAAGTCAGGCCCATGGTGATCTAGAACAGAATTATGTCCTTAAATAAGACCGGAGATGGATTGTGGGATTGCAGAGTAAAGGTTTTGGCTCCTAGCCATGCATCTTGGGAGTAGGCGAGAACTCTTTTGTAAAGTATTTTTGACAATTCCATTTAGATGTTGGCTGGCATTTACATATGTATGTATATAGATATATTTCCTTTGAGATGAGGTTCTCATTATGTATCCCAGGCTGGTCTTGAATTTGTGATCCTTCTACTCCAGCTTCCCAAGTAGCTGGGGTTACACATAGGTACCACCATGCTTAGTCTGCCACATACACTTTTTTTTTTTTTTGAGGTAGGGTCTCACTCTAGCTCAGGTTGACCTGGAATTCACTATGTAGTCTCAGGGTGGCCTTGAACTCACGGTGATCCTCCTACCTCTGCCTACCAAGTGCTGGGATTAAAGGCGTGTGGCCCACATACACTTTTTGAGATTGTGTCTGATTACCTGTTGTAGAGTCCGAGGATAGCAGTGTGTACATAAGATAGAATTGTGTCTTTCATGCGACATCAGAGGTAAGAAGGGTGGGGTTGATGTGGCAGTGCATGACCTTTAGTGTTCTCTGGGAGAGGCCTTATCTCCACACATGTCCTTCTCCTGATGGCAGTCATCACACCTACTTTCCAGATGTACAAATGGTGATAAGAGATGAAGAGCTGGCACAGAGGTACCTCAGCTCCCTTGTGTAAAGATTGTCAGAGAAGCATAAGACCATCATAAGAGGAGGAAAAGATCAAGACATCAGAAGTAAAAGAGAGACTGATTGAGATGGGGAGGGGGTATGATGAAGAGTTTCAAAGGGGTAAGTGGGGGGAGGGAG
Organism: Jaculus jaculus; assembly: GCF_020740685.1. NCBI lineage: Eukaryota > Metazoa > Chordata > Mammalia > Rodentia > Dipodidae > Jaculus > Jaculus jaculus. The sequence goes on from NC_059103.1 coordinate 152,113,112, forward strand.
GGCATTACCATTGGGTATTTTTTATAATCATGGAAGTTGTTAATAAAAATAAAATAAAATAAAACAAACAACAAAATAAAAATTGTCAGAGAAGGTGCTTATAGGTCCTTATAATACTACATTTCAGAAGATAGAATAAGCCTGGGTTTTAAAAATATTTTATTATTTATTTATTTGGGAGAAAGGAAGGGGGAGAGAAAGAGAGAATGGGCACACCAGGGTCTCCAGCCACTGCAAATGAACTCCAGACACATGGGACTCCTTGTGCATCTGGCTGACATGTGTCCTGGTGAATCAAACCTGGGTCTTTTGGCTTTGCAGACAAATGCCTTGACCACTAAGCCATCTCTCCAGTCCTAAGCCTGGTTTTATAAAAAACCCTACATTTACCTGTTTAGAGTTTCAGTGTTGCCGTCTCCTTTGCTGTAACTGCCAGGATCTTAGTTACAATGAACCAGACCTGTCTGGCAGCCAGGGCTATGGAATGGCATTAGGTGGGGATGCACTCCATGAAGTTCATGCAATTTAATGAGTTTCCTTTTGATATCACATTAGTATTGTGCTCTCCTCCTGGGATGACCAACTTTAGTTATGTAACTTCTTACAGATCATCATGTTTAACTACTAATCAAATCATCTTTCCCGATGGAGTTGGCCCAAGAGCCCTCCCCACATCTGAACATCCTGAGGGCTTTTCTCTGTGCCTCATGAAGCATGGTACTCCTGTGACAAATGCAGAACAAAGTGAGCAAATCTTTATCTCAATGGATAAAGACATTTGGGAAATCAAAATTTATCAATGTTCTGTTCAACATTAAGATCATTAAAAAGAACCATTTTTCATGGCTAAATGAATGAATTAGATGTACTTTTAAATGTGGAGATATTACTATAGGAATAAGAGAGAGAAATCATACAAATTGAAAGGATATCTGTTTCATGTGCCACTTAAAGTAGTTTACCATGTTAAATAACAACATATTCATTTTCATATATTCACATATATGCGTATATATGGTCTATTCAAAGTATATAAATGTTTAAAAAAGATATGTCAGGAGAGGAATTAGCTTTAGACACTATCCATTGAAATCATTCTATTTTATAGAAGAGGTTATTGAGGAACTAGTCATAAACTTATTATGACTTTTGGAAAAATAATTTTAGGGTCTGGGGATGAGTTAGTTCATTTAGTAAAGTTCTTCTGAGTTCATTCCCCAAATCCTTGTTAAAAAACAAACAAACAAACAAACAAAAAAAAAAAAAACGCTGGGCGTGGTGGCATAAGCCTTTAATCCTAGCACTCGGGAGGCAGAGGTAGGAGGATTGCCATGAGTTCAAGGCCACCCTGAAACTACATAGTGAATTCCAGGTCAGCCTGGGCTAGAGTGAGACCCTACCTTAAAAAAAAAAAAAAAAAAAAAAGCCAAGCATGGTACTTTCCACTTGTAATCTCAGTGCTGGGGAGGCAAGACAGGAGGACCCCTTGGACTTCCTGAATAGCCAGTCTGGCCTACTTGATATTGATAATTCAGGGCCAAATGAGAGATTTTCTTTCAGAGCAAGGTGGGTAGTGCCTGAAGAATGACTCCTTAGGTTGTCCTTTGGTCTCCATACACATGTGCATGTGCATCTGTAAACACACAATTCCTACGAGTATGAACATGCACATGCTCACAGATAATTTTTATTTCTACCATTACTGAAGAATAATCACCTATAGACACAAAAGTTTGTATCAGGGATGGAAAGATGGCTTAGCAGTTAAGAGCTTGCCTGTGAAGCCTAAGGACCACAGTTCAAGGCTCGATTCCCCAGGACCCATGTAAGCCAGATGCACAAGGGGGCACACACATCTGGAGTTCATTTGCAGTGGCTGGAGATCCTGGTGCACCCATTTTCTCTCTGTCTGTTACTCTAAAATAAATAAAAATATTTAAAAAAATTATTAAAAAACAAAAACAAAAGATTTTATCAGTTTCCCTCAACTAGACATCAGTAAACACAAATAATCTAAATTATTGATTAATATAAAACTGTTCATTAAATCTTGGCTTAAATGTGAGAAATTATCCCTTCACAAAACCAACATGAATCAGAGAATAATGACATTCAAATATCATAGTTTCCTATTATGTATGTAAAAGCCAGATAGTATGCATATCAGTTACTTTCTCATTGCTGGGGGGAAAAAAAAAAACACCTTGCCAGAAGCAGCTTATGGAAGGAAAGGATTTAATTTGGTTTATAGTTCCACTGGGGAGAGTCCATCATAGCAGAGTAAGAAGCCAAGGTCACATCATTGCATCAGCAGGGAGGGAGTAGAGAAAGAACACCACGTGGAGCCTGACCATAACCTCAAGGTCCACCCCTAGTGACATACTCCCTTCTCTTAAAGGTCCCACAGCTTTCCAGTCAGCTGAGGACACACAAGGGGTTGCAGTTAGCTTCACAGTGCTGTCAGAAAACATCTGACCAAGAGCAGCTTGTGAGAGGAGAGGGGTTATTTTGGCTTACAGGTTCAAGGGGGAAGCTCCGTGATGGCAGGGAAAACAATGGCATGAGCAGAGGGTGGACATCACCTCCTGGCCAATATCAGGTGGACAACAGCAGCAGGAGAGAGTGCCAAACATTGGCAAGGGGAAGCTGGCTATAACACCCATAAGCTCACCCCCAATGAAACACGATTTCCAGGAGGATCCAATACCCAAATTGCCAACAACTGGGGACCTAGCATTCAGAACACTTAAGTTTATGGGGAACATCTGAATCAAACCACCACAGAGGGGCATCACATTCAAACCAATGCGATATTGTTGTAGCATGTATACTTTATTACATGAATATAAGCGCAAAACATAAAAACAATCAAATCTGGAAAATGCAAATCCTTGCCACTCATTACTGGCTGCTGCCCCTCACCTACCAAGATCAACTGCAAGTGGTAATACACGAGGTAAGAAAATCTGAGTCAAACCATTCGTTCCATTAGATACTCCTCCACTCTTGCATTTCATCACTTGGTGGGTGTCAGCTGAAGTCATTTAAGTGAATCTAATGAGGAAACCCACCGATCCAGCCACAAAGGCCCAGCATAGCTATAAGCTACCAACACTACACTGTAGTCAAGCCTGCTTATTTGCCCCTTGGCTTCCTTCTTCCCATATATCCTTTCAAAAGAGGTATGTGAAAATGTTTCATCTGCTTCTGTTAGTTAAGGAACTTTTTCTCTTAATCTGGTTAATAACAAAGAAGGCAATCATTATAGTATTTTAAATAAATGAGACCACTGACCACCTAACCATAAAGCTAACAAGGGCTGAGTTGTCACCACTTGTACATCTCTCTATCTAAAAAGTTTCCTAGGAGAGTCAAAACTAGGTCCTGTTGCTGTTTTGTATTCTGATTAGGAGGCCAGATTTGTGTGCCATCGATTCAGTTCCTCATATTTTAATTAATGAATTTCTTTAATTATGATGTGTGTGTTTGTATGTATGTGTGTGTATCAGGTGATGTTGGGGTTAGTCCGTGCCTTCCACCCCAATTTAAGACAAGGTTCCATTTGTCAATGGTGTTCACCACTCAGTTTATGAGCTTCTGGGACATTCTGCTATGTCTGTCTGCTGTCCCACCACAGGCACATTGGGATTACAGAAGCCTGCCACAGCTTCCCACTTTTACATGGGGCCTGGAAACCTAAACTCAGGTACTCAGGCTTGTGCAGTAAGAGCTTTACCCACATGGTCATCTCTCCTCTGGCAATTTTGCTGCTGCTGTGGACATCTGTCATTTTCTTAAAATTCCTTAATGAAGAATTCTCCCAGGCTACAGAGATACTTGGTCAGCAAGGCACACATACAAATGTCAAGACCAGAGTCCATATCCCCAGGACCCACATATCTGATAGGCATGGTGGTCTGCCTGTAATCCCAGTGCTCTGGGGGTAAACATGGGGTGGGGTTAGGGGAATCTTTAAGACAAGCTGGCTAGTCAAATTGGTAAGCTTTGGGTTCAAGCTTGAGAACATGTCTCAATAAATAAGGCAGACAATATTAAAGGGAGACATCTGATGTCAACCTCTAGTCACCACAGGGCACTGTACACATACATGTGCTCACACACATAGGAATATACAAATACACACCACATACATGCAAATGAAAGAACAGACCTTGTGCTGTCAGAGAAGTGTGGAGCAGCTGAAAGCAGGCCTTCAGACTACTACCTAGTACCCATAGCACACAGCAAGACTTCCCCAAGAGGGCCTTGATAGTTGAATACTGCAAATGTGGAAGTCTTCCCAGCTACCTCTAGACCAAAGGTGGCTTTTTTCTCTCTCTCAATAATGATGCAGCATTGTGGGTGAAATCCAAAAAAGAAAAACTGGAGCCAGACCTGGAGCAGAACAAGAAGCCCAGACTAGACAGTGTCACCAGCAGTGACACAGACCCTAAAGAAAGGCCATGGTTTGTGGGACTGATGGAGAAGCAAAGGAAAGCAAAGAAACTTTGCTTCAAGCCAACCTACAACAGGACAGTAAAGATGTCACCTCTTTTAATGCCACACAGGTATGAACCACTGCATTTGCACACTCACTGCTTTCTCTGAGGACTTTTTTTTTTTTCAAGGTAGGGTCTCACTCTGGTCCAGGCTGACCTGGAATTAACTCTGTCATCTCAGGGTGGCCTTGAACTCATGGCAAGCCTCCTACCTCTGCCTCCCGAGTGCTGGGATTAAAGGCGTGCGCCACCACGCCCAGCTCCAACTTTTTTATTTTTAACAAGGACAGTATTTCCACTCTGAAGTTGAATCCAGGGGATCTGCAAACATCAGGTACATGTTTACTTTCAAATTCATCAATGTAGAAAGAATAAAAACTCTTGAAGAACTTTCACCAAGTGCCCCCTCTTTCTCAGTTAGAAAGTTGCATCCTGATGGCTTCCCCCTTCACTACTCCTGAACCAGGAGTAACCCTGGGAACTCCTTGAAGATTGACTAGCTTAGCCAGTGAAAGTAAGGAGTTGGGTTCTCTGATGTGACACGCTCAGCTTCTGCTCTCTTGCCCAGGTGGGGCCACCGAGACCCACACATGACAACATAGAGCTGCTGCTGACTCTCCACCCACAGATGGCCAGTGGACTGTTCTACACTCTTCCCCATCTACTCACCCTGGCGAGAGTCTGCTACTTACACCTCAGCACACTGGCCCATATGATGCAAATGAGAGATTAAACAACTTTCCATAGCTGCTTTTCGTGACTATTTTTTCCTACCAAGAATGTAACCTTAGAGACATAATGTTAGTGAAGAACATGACTGCTCAGTCCTCACATGACAACCAGTATTAGAGAAATCCCAAGTCCAATGACTCCTCGCCCAACCCCCAAAGGCGCCAAGCTGCAGGACAGGATGACACAGGAGATCCACCGGTCACACCATCTAATATGCATGCCAGCAATGCAGTCACCGGACCCACCCGGAAGCAGCAAGCCCTTTAGCCCCAGGGATCACGAAGTGGTCGGACCAGTACTCTCGCAAGCACAACACTTGCAGGAAGGTGAGTCAGAAAAGGGGCAAGGAGGGAGAAGAGAACAAACAAGTGGATGTATGAGGAAGATGTGCAGATATGCCCATGTGTGGCAGGAGTAGGAGAGGGCTCTACAATGCCACTTCAATGACTTCCCAATGACTTCCCAGCCCTGCTTCTGCTCCCACTGCTGAGACCACAGCAGACCTGAGCATGACCAAATGGAGCCAGGAAAGACCCACTGAGCTTTCAGGTGGAGGCCAGCCCACAGAAGCTAGAGTACAAAGGAGGGGACATTTTTGGGATTCTGAGAGACAAAAAGGAAGAGTTTTTGGAACCAAAGCAACTCTTTTATCTTTCTTTATGGAATGGCTTCTCTACCCATTCCCATATGTGGTGTGCTTTGCTTTACAGCACTGAAGAGATAGTGTCCATGCATGCTGCCAGCTGTTATAGAGAGAGATAATGAAATCTTCCCCGGAGCCCATCGCTCTATTAGTGTTGGGTCTATTAGAGTTTTATGTTGTTGGGGCTCAAAGCCACATTAAAAAGAAACCAACCAGATTCAACTTCAAGTATCGGTGAACAGGAAAGACACTTAACTTGCACAACTTTCTATTTTACACAGTTAGCTATATAAGTGAGCTGGGGGAATGAGACAAGAGTCTCACAGTTTTCTCCCTGTCCAAACTCAGACTGACAGACCAGAAAACTATAAGGCAGAGTAAGCAAGCCAACTCACCCACAGGACTGGAACTCAAAGGAGAAGAGTCACTGTTTACTTTTTACTGAGTAGACATCCCACCACATCATGGCAATAGGAGGAGCAATAGCGAATGTTTGTTAGCTAGTTTATGCTCCTTGAGAAATAGTGGTGGTATGCAATTTGAGAACAATATTACTACAGTTGAACTCATCCCACTGATTAATGAAGCACCAAAAGGAGAAAGGTGATTTTCTTCTGCCTTGGACCTTGCCATGGATCTGAGGGTGACAAGAAGAGGCACCCAGGCTTAGAAATAGTCAAACAGTGGCGAATGGGATGTCTAGTCTTCCAGGTCTAGAGCTCAGTGAGCCCTGGATCTCTAAACTGGCTCTGTCAAATGCCACCTGTGAAAGTTTGAGGCGTCTGCTCCC